>NC_033641.1:3989857-4038163 GCF_001540865.1 Ananas comosus
AAGAGAGTAGATGAGACCATAGCTACTCATGGGCAAAGACGAAGCAGAACTTTTTATTATAATGAAAAGTGGAGTATAAATATACCTCTCGAAAGACCCAACCGCAATTTACACCAATTCTCTCCTCGTACAGCACCTCCAAATATGCAGCTTTCTTTTTCGGAAATATGTAGTACAACAGACAATTACGCATACTAATATATGGATCTTCTAAACTCATGACAATTACTATATAAGCATCAATCAATTTTATTAGCTCGGAATTTGGGCATTGTATGATAGTCCCAAATAACCAAAACTTGCCACCAACCACATGAGGGATATGATTAATCATGGCCCTTTTCTCAAAACATATAGCAGTGTACTACAACTAATGAACCAACTTCAATCCTATCTCTATTTCAATGGAGTTTAGGATAATTACAGAACTCATGACCAAGATCTCTGAAAAATTTAGTTCATTTCCGCATCATAGAATTTCCCGGTGCGTATACAGAGCTGGTCGTTTTAAGATTCGAGGCACGTACGACATTATAATTTATAAATGTTTCAACGTCAAGCAGGCGACAATGAAGGTAGCATTTGTTAGAAACTATAGGTTGATAACTTTTTTGTGGTTTTGGGTACAAGGTATATCCCCTTAGTAGCACCACCAATTATCCGGAGCAGTCTGTCACGGCCTTAAACATTTGTTCACAAAGTTCGTGCTGCGCTCGCCTTCCTACTCAAAGATGGGCAAGACTTAACTCTTGTTTGCTAGCGCTGGCCTCTGCGGCCCATATCGACTAAGTATGCAAAAGACAAAGAGGATGAGGCAGAGTTCCTAGAAAACCTAGTGCTCCACTACTTAGAAAAATAGGACTGACATATACACAACTCCTCTTGTGTCTCTAACCCTCGTCTTCCCTTATTTTTGCATACATTAGTCGTTAGGGCGCAGAGGTCAGGCTGCAACGAAGAACCGTAGGGCTTGCCATTTCGGAGCAAGAAGCGCGGATGCACAGGCTTTGCGAACAAAAACACTAAAGGTCGTACAGCACTAGGCTTTGTCCCAGGTGTAGACGAAGATTCACTAGTGATTGTAAGTGGAAGTGTAAGAAATTCATCGCCTGTTCCAAATATGCCAGCTCCCCAGAGACACTCAACAACTCTTGTCACGCAAAAAAGACTAAATACATACGGGCGAATCGACTAGGGTAGGGTTAGGTAAAGCATCAGTTCCTATTTAACAGGGTTGCAGGACTCTAACACTTAGCATGCTCTGTAAATTTTCCACATTCAGATTTTGCTTGAAAATATCTTCGCATACCACAACGTAAAATGACAGCAACCCGGTCTTCTAGCTAGATAAAGGAATTCTTCTTCCAGAGCCTTCTAAGTCCAGCTATAAGGAGTATTGCTTTCCCAGTTACGCATTTGCAAGTTTTCACAGAGGAGGCTTAACTTCTGATGTTACCCAAAGCATCAAAAAAACCTTAATTTATCATAAAAAATCAAACATTCCAACAAATTATGGTGAAATGATTTTTTCCCCTGACTTTTTAAAAGAATGTACTATTGTGGATGATGTGTTCTACGGGCTGATTTATATATGTAAGGTAAGTCTTCATGTGGAATCTGCCCACTATCATGACTATAATTGGACTATATTCAACTTGAACTTCATTCGTTCCTATTAAAATTCTCTCACTTAATTATCACGCTTCCCAGTCGAGAAAAGTGAATCAACTAGAACTGAACACAAAAGCGCTAGCATCGTATGGCCGCTTTCCGTTCAATGCTAGTATGAGTAATTGACGCCACACATCCTTAAAACGCCTAGAAAAAGAAACATTCTGAGTAGAAAACTGGACTTTCGTGAAACTGTTCCTACACATTTGTTTGCATCAGAAGAAGAAGAGTGAGTGGGATGACTCTATTTCTTTCCCTTCTTTTTTTTTTTTCCTTTCATTAAAAAAAAAAAAGAGAAGAAAGCAAGAAAGAAAGGTGCTTCCCCTTTATAGTCAAGTCATTCATCTTAATCGCTCTCTCTAGGACGAAAGAAGAAAGCAACAAAAATTTGGTTCTAAGCAAAGTAGAAATCCTCATTGCATACAACATGGCGGTATCAAATATAATACTACGAACACAGCTCCACCATACAAGTGTCTACTAGGAAAGAGCAAACTTACCATATGCTAGTTGTAATAGGAGTGGTGTAGGGAAGGTACTTCGCCATCCTCAGGATTCAGGAAGTAGCTAGGAACGCGGGATTCAAGAGAACCGGTACGGGCAGACAGGCCTGTGGTCGCACCCTCTTTCTCTCCACTTATGAAAAATCTCGGGCGCGGAACCCTCTCCGAACCTTTTAGGCTATGGACGCGTCGGGAATGTCGGCATCCAGAGAAGGGCCCACACCTTCATGGTGCTCTACCCGCAACGGTTGTATCGTCATGCTGTACGATACCGAGATGTGGGCCTCGCAAGCGGTCCAACTTGGATCCCGCAACTCTGTTCTTTTTTTCTTTTCTTTTTTTTTTTTTTTTTTTTTTTTTTTTTGAGAAGGAGAGAGAGAATAGACATGCTATGGCTATCCCGTTTTATTAATTTTATTTTAAAAATAAATTTAGGCTGAATAATATGAATCAATAGATTTCAAACTTGGGATCTGGTATCAGACCACAAGTTTGCAACTTACCTAGATACGATCAGTTGAAATGTTGCAACTTTAAATTTGTGTTGATCCGAAGATACCAGCTCAGCATTGTTAAAATGTTATTTGCATTGAAAAAAGTTAAGTTGATTCAAGCAAGCTATTGTAAAAAATTTATTGATTTTATAGCAGTCTGATTAAGGTTGTGTTTTGATTGTAATGTAAAACTAGTTAATGGGACCCGCGGCGATACTGCGGGTAGTTATTTAAAATTAATTTTGAAATAGTTATAAAATTAATTTAGAATTAATAGTGCAATAAGTAATCAAAAAATTTTAGTAGGCATATAGTCCCCCATTAGTTAGTGGAAATAATTTAGTAGTACATAGTCCGCCTAGTAGTTAGTGAATTGAGATATAGAAAATTTATTTTGTTTGTGATTTCTCTCAATTAATTTTGTCAATATAAAATTATTACCTGCATTAATTTTTTTTTTTATATGTACAATTATATGTGAATTACTCATTATTATAAAGATTAGATATGTTATATCTAATACATAGTAGTACTTAAATTATTTAACATTTAATTTATATATTTTATATTTAATAAAAATAAATAGTAAATTATATAATAAATGTATTATATAATAATATATTTATATACATAATAATACTATATATATTAAATAAATATATATTATAAATAAAGAATTATATATTAATAAATACATATACAATAAATAAATATATATTTATAAATAAATTTATCTATCTCTCTATCTATCTATATATATATATAGATCTATCCTAGTGATCATTTGTTCATCCGTTAGATTATACTATTAAACACACTCCCACTCAACCCTAGGGGACCAGTCTATCTAATCGCTAAAACCGCAACATTCCTTCATCCAACGGCCAAAACTCCAATAGTAACAAGGGCTTGTATATTGATATATAGGGATAATTCTATATATAAATATATAATATATATATTATATAATATATAATATATATAGTATATATATATAAATATAATGAGAGGGTACACTGTGGACTCCCTCTCACGTGGTCACGAGCCGGAATGGCCCGTGGACACCGATAAATACCCCAAAAAAGCAGCGATTTTTTTCGGCTCCGCTGACTTGTGCCGCGGCGGCGCGGCGCCTGTGCCCCCGCCCACCCCGCCCAGCGCCCAGCCACGTCGGGCCCGCCTCGCCCCAATCGCTCCAGCGCGTGAGCCCACCCCTGCGTCCGGCTGCCCGCGCAGCTCCGCGCGCACCGCGTCACGCAGCAGCCCGTCCCTCTCCGCCGGCCACTCCGCGTCGCCTCCGCCCTCGGCTCGACCCGCAGTCCGCACCCTCGCCACGAACCCGCGCCGCGGGTCTCCTCGCGGCTCGCCCGCAGCGCCCGCGCCTCGCGCGCGCCCTTGGCCTCCTCACGACACATGGGCAGTTATTGAGGATAATAACTAGTTATAGATAGGTGGAAAAAAAAAAATTTTTGGTAGAAAAATGTTTGGGGATCGTTTGTGTCACCCCGAGGTCCTCTTTGTAGCCCTGTTTTCAAATACAAAAGGGGCTAGTTTGAAAAAAAAATCAGGCGAAATGCCTTGTTTTTTTAATTGCAACTTGTCCCCAAGCACGTAACAGACCCGCCACATACAGAAATTCTTTGCCACACTGATAGAGTCTCCTGTATTACACTGGTACTAACACAACACACACAACGACACCTATCCACTCACACAAACATATAAACATGGCGGATGTCAGATAATCATTCAACTACACATTTTTATGATGATGCATTCTCTAACACTCCCTTAAGCGAAAGGATGATGCTATTCACAAACAGCAATCAACTCTATTCTCTTTAAAAGTGTTTCGCCACTTGAAAACATATTAAAAATACTAAACATCGAAAAATCCAAAAGTTATTTGAAAACGTTTTCACACGAAAACTACTTTTAAAGGTTGAGTACACTGAGGGATAGAAAACCACGTCATAAAACCAATCAATCGCATGTCCTCAGATAAAACCATATATCAACCATGAATCATTAAGAACTAGTGAAGGCCGCGCTTTTGGCTGCTGGAAACTTATGGCATTGTTTAAAATATTTTGGCACAAATATCATTCAATTTTTGAAAATTAACCGTTAATTTTTTAATTTTCAAATCTAATTTTTAAATTTTAAACTTCAAAAATAGAAGAGAGAAAGAAATAAAAAGTTTATTTCAATAGAGAGGAATAAAAAATAATTTGAAGATTGAAGAGAGCAAGAGAGAAAAAAAAAAAGAGAGAGGGAAAAAAAAAAACGATGCTTCCTTCCTAGCTCACCGTGCGACCTTGAAGAGAGGCTAGTGTCCGGCCAACGCCGCGCCCCGCCCCCTTGCTCCAGCGCAATCCGCCCACACCGCGGGTCGCCCCACGCCCTAGCGATTTTTTTATTCCATAAATTAAGAGAAAAAATTAAAGAAAGAGACAAAAATAAAATAAAAATAAAATCCCTCTTCCTCTCCTCCCCTCAGGCTGGGCCTAACACGCACGCCCGCGCCCCCCGCGCGAGCCCTGGCGCACCCGCTTCCCGGCCCCGGACCTGCTGCCCCTGGCCTACTCGCCGGCCCGCCGCGCCTCATCTGCCTCGGCCACTGCCCCCTGCTACCAGCACGCTGCGCCAAAGCTCGAACCACACCCGTGGCGCCCTCAGCCCCTGCCCGCGCCTGCGCCAAGCTCTCGCCCCTCCCCTCGGGCCGCGCCCGCCCCCCTGTGGCCCGCTCGCGTCCCTGCCGTGCCGCCGCGTATAGAACGCTCCGGGGAGAGATGAGAGAAAAGAGAGAGAGAAGAGAGAGAGAGAGAGAAGAGAGAGAGAAAAAGAGCCGGGAGGGGGAAGAGGAAAAGAGAAGAGATAGGGGGCGGGATGAGAGAGGGAAGGGTGAGGTAAAAGAGGGGAGAGGGACGGCGCTGGCCGCCGAGCGCGGCGCGTGGACGGCGCGGCGCGCGGAGAGAGAGAGAGAGAGAGAGAGAAGGGGTAGCAAGGCGCAAGGGTAGCGGGCGCGGTGCGGGGAGCCGAATGGCGCGGTCGCGCGGGGGGCGCGGGCGTGCGTGGGTTAGGCCCAGCCGAGGGAGAGAGAAGAGGGATTTTATTTTATTTTATTTTTTGTCTCTTTCTTTAATTTTTTCCTCTTAATTTATGGAATAAAAAAATCGCAGGAGCGTGGGGCGACCCGCGGTGTGGCGCGGATGCGCTGGAGCAAGGGGCGGGGCGCGGCGTGGCGCGGACACTGCTCTCTCTCAGGGTCGGCGCGTGAGCGGGGAGGGAGCAGCGTTTTTTTTTTCCCTCTCTCTTTTTTTTTTCCTCTCTGCTCTCTTCAATCTTCAAATTATTTTTTATTCCTCTCTATTTAAATAACTTTTTTTATTTCTTTCTCTCTCTTCAATTTTTTGAAGTTTAAAATTTAAAATTAGATTTGAAAATTAAAAAATTTAAACTTAAATTTTTAAAAAATGAATGATATTTGTCCAAAATATTTTAAAAAATGCATAAATTTCCAGCAGCAAAGCGCGGGCCTTCACTAGTTCTTAATGATTCATGGTGATATATGGTTTATCTGAGACATGCGATTGATGGTTTTATCGTACGTGGTTTTCTATCCCTCGTGGTAGCTAACCTTTAAAAGTAAGTTTTCGTGTGGAAAACAGTTTTCAAATAACTTTTGGATTTTTCGATGTTTAGTATTTTTAAATATAGTTTTCAAGTGGGAAACACTTTTAAAAGAATAGGATTGATTGCTGTTTGTGAATTAGCATCATCCTTCGCTTAAGGAGTGTTTAGAGAATGCATCATCATAAAAATGGTTAGTTGAATGATTATCTGACATCCGCATTGTTTATATTGTTTGTGTGAGTGGATAAGTGTGTCGTTGTGTGTGTTGTGTTAGTACACAGTGTAGATACAGGAAAGACTCTATCAGTGTGGACAAAGAGATTTCTGTGGCGGGTCTGTTACGTCTTGGGGACAAGTTGTAATTAAAAAAAAAGGGCATTTTCGCTGATTTTTTTTTCAAACTAGCCCCTTTTTATTTGAAAAAGGGCCTACAAAGAGGACCTCGGGGCGTGACACAAACGATCCCCAAACCATTTTTCTACCAAAATTTTTTTTTTCCACCTATCTATAACTATATATTATTCCTCAATAACTGCACATGTGTCGTGAGGAGGCCAAGGCGCGCGCGCGAGGCGCGGGGCGCGGGCGGAGCCGCGAGCGGGAGCGCGCGTGGTGCGCGGCGTAGCGCGCTGGGGCGGACGCGGGGTGCGAGCCGAGGGCGGAGGTGCGACGCATGGGCCGGGAGGGGAGTGGAGCTGGCGTGACGCGGTGCGGGGGGAGTGCGCTGCGGCGCCGGCGCAGGGGTGGGCTCGGCGTGGAGCGGTACTGGCAGGGCGGGCCGCACGGGTGGGCGGGCGGCGGGGGCGGTGCGGCGCGGGGCCGGCGCCGGCGCGGCGCGGCGCCACAAGGGTCAGCGCGGAGCCGGAAAAAAATCGGCTTTTTGGGTTTTATCGGGTCACGAGGCCATTTCGGCCTCGTGGACCAGTGAGAGGGAGGTCCACAGTTGTACCTCCCTCTCATTATATATATATAATAGTATATAATATATATATAGTATTATATATATATATAATATATATATATATATTATATATATATATAGCAATTATGTCTCATATAATCAATGATGGTACCAAGCCTGGTACTATTGAGTTTTTGGCGATTGATGAAGATGTGCGGTTAGGATGATAGTGGTCCCCTAGGGTTGAGTGGGTGATTGTTTAATTTAGTATAATTACGGCATGAAAATTATCACAGGATAGATCTAAAAAGATACATAGAATATGATAGATAAATTTTATTTATAAATATATATTTATATTGTATATAGTATTTATTATATATATAATTTATATAATATTTATTTAATATATATAGTATTTTATTTGTATATAGATATATTATTATATAATAATTTATTATATAATTTACTATTTATTTTTATAAAATATAAAATATATAAATAAATGTTAAATAATTTAGACTACTAGTATTAGATATAAATATTAATTTTATAATAATGAGTATTCACATATAAATTGTACAATAAAAAAAAAAAATTAATGCAGGTTAAGTTAATTTTATATTTGACAAAAATTAATTGAGAGAATCACAAACAATAATTTCTTATCTCATTCACTAACTACTGGGGGACTATGATACCTACTAAAATTATTTCACTAACTAATGGGGGACTACTATGCCTACTAAAATTTTTTGATGTACTTATTGCACTATTTAAATTCTAAAATTAATTTTATAACTAATTTTCAAAATTAAATTTTAAAATAACTACCCGCAGTATCGCGCGGGTCCCTTAACTAGTTTTACATTAAATCAAACACAACCTTAATCAGACTGCACTATAAAATAATAAATTTTTTACACATAGCTTGCTTGAATAACTTTAACTTTTTTTAAATGCAAATAACATTTTAACAATGCTGAGCTGGTATCTTCGATCAACACAAATTAAAGTTGCCAATTTCACTGATCGTTCCTAGTGTAAGTGGCAAAGAACTTGGTGGTTGATACCCGAGATCCCAAGTTTGAATTCTAGTTGATTCATATTTTCAGCTAAATTTATTTTTAAATAAAATAAATAAAACGGATAGCATAGCATGTTACTTCTCTCTCTCTCTCTCAAAAAAAAAAAAAAAAAAAAAAAAAAAAAAAAAAAAAAGAAAGAGTTGCGGGATCCAAGTTGGACCGTTGGAGCCCACATCTCGGTATCGTACAGCAGTGACATACAACCGTTGCAGGGTAGAGCACCATGAAGGTGGTGGGCCCTTCTCTGGATCCCGAATTCCCGACGGTCCAAGCCTAAAAAGGTTCGGAGAGGTTTCCCGCCCGAGATTTCTTCATAAGGTGGAGAAAGAGGGGCGACCCACAGAGCCTGTCTGCCCGTCCGGTCTCTTGAATCCCGCGTTCCGCTAGCTAGCTTCCTGAATCCTGAGGATGGCGAGGTACCTTCCTACACTCCACTCCTATTACAACTAGCATATGTAAGTTTGCTTTTCTAGGTAGACATTGATCGGTGGAGCTGTGTTCGTAGTATTTATTTGATACCGCCATGTTGTATTCATGAGGATTTCTACTTTTGCTAGAACCAAATTTTTGTTGCTTTCTTTTTCGTCCTAGAGGAGCGATTAAGGATGAATGACTTGACTATAAAGGGGAAGCCCCTTTTTCTTTCTTTCTTTCTTTCTCTTTTTTTTTTTTAAGAAAGGAAAAAAAAAAAAAGAAGTGGAAAGAAATAGAGTCTCAGCACTCACCTCTCTTCTTCTGATGCAACAAAAATGTGTAGGAACAGTTTCAGAAAGGTCCAGTTTTCTAATGATAGATGTTTCTTTTCTTTAGGGTTTTAAGGATGTGTGGTCAATTCTCATACTAGCTTGACCGGGAAGGGCCATACGATGTGCGCTTTTGTGTTAGTTCTAGGTGATTCCTTTTCTCGCTGGGAAGTGTAATTAAGTGAAGAGAATTTTAATAGGAACAAATGAAGTTCATTGAATCTAGTCCAATTTAGTCAGTGAATAGTGGGCAGATTCCATGAACTTACCTTTTCATATTAAAATCAGCCCCGTAGAAACATCATCCTTTCATAGCTACATTCTTTTAAAAGTCAGGGGAAATCATTTCCACCATATTTGTTGGAATGTTTGTTTTGTTATGTAATTAAGTTTTTTTGACTGCTTTGGTGTAACTCAGAATTAGCTCTCTGTGCTTGCCAAATGCGTACTGAAAGCATAACCTCCTTTAGCTGGACTTGGGGCTCTGGAAGAAGATGTCCTTTATTAGCTAGAAGACCGGTGCTGCTCATTTTACGTTGTGGATGCGAGATATTTTCAAGCAAAATCTGAATGAAATTTACCAGAGATGCTAGTGTAGAGTCCCTGCAACCCGTTTAAATAGGACTGATGCTTTACCTAACCCTACTCGCTAGTCGATTTCGCAGCATATGTATTTAGTGTTTTTTGGTGACAAAGTGTTGAGTGTCTCTGGGAGCTGGATATTTTGAGAGGCATGAATTTCTTACACTCCACTTACAATCATAGTGAAATCTTCGTCTAACCTGACAAAGCCTAGTGGCTTGTTACGACCTTAGTGTTTTTGTTCGCAAAGCCTGTGCAGTGCCGGCCTTCTTGCTCGAAGATGGGCAAGCCTAGGTTCTTGTTGCTAGCCTAGACCTCTGCGCCCTACGACTAAGTATGCAAAAATAAGGGAAGAGAGAGGTAGAGACACAAGAGGAGTTGTGTATTGTAGTCCTATTTTTCTAAGTAGTGGAGCACTTAGGTTTTCTAGGAACCTCTGCCTCTCCTTTTGCTCTTTTTTGCATACTTAGTCGTAGGGCGCAGAGGTCCAGGCTAGCAACAAGGAGTTAGTCTTGCCCATCTTTGAGTAGGAAGGCGAGCGCAGCACGAACTTTGTGAACAAAAATGTTAAGGCCGTGACAGACTGCTCCGGATAATTGCTGGTGTACTAAGGGGATATCCCTTGTACCCAAAACCACAAAAAAGTTATCAACTAATATGGTTTCTAAACCAAATGCTACCTTATGTCCGTGCTTGGACGTCTGAACACATTATACAATTATAATGTCGTACGTGTCTCGAAATCTTAAAACCGACCAGCTCTGTGATACGCACCCGAAATTCTATGATGCGAAAATGAACTAAAATTTTTCAGAGACTTGTGTCATGAGTTGTAATTATCCTAAACTCCATTGGAAATAGAGTAGGATGAAGTTTGGTTCATAGTTGTAGGTACACTGCTATACTGTGTTTGAGAAAAGGGCATGATTAATATATCCCTCATGTGGTTGGTCATGGCAAGTTTTGGAGTTTATTGGGACTATCATACAATGCCAAATTCGAGCCTAATAAAATTGATTGATGCATTATATAAGTAATATGATTCATTGAGTTTAGAAGCATCCATATATTAGTAGGTAATTGTCTTGCTTGTACTAATATTCCGAAAAAAGAAAGCTGCATATTGGAGGTGCTGTACGAGGAGAGAACTTTGGGTGTAAATTGACGGTTTGGGTCTTTCGAGGGAGGTATTATTTATACTCCACTTTTATTATAATAAAAAGTCTCTGCTTCGTCTTTGCCCATGAACGTAGGCTAGCGGTCTCCACATAAATTAATTATGTGGTTTATTTTCTTCTTCTTTTCTTGATTCTCTTTTAGCTTTTCACATTTGACAAACTAGATCTTTTCAGCTTTTGTTTAGATTACTTACGCGCTATGGGGATTTTCTTTTGTGAATGAGTTTGATTTAGCTTATTGGAAGATCTTTGCATCCATTATTTAGTAGGATAATATTTTACCTATGAGGTGATTTATCTTATTTCAAAAAAATGACTTGAAAGCCGAATATGGTATGTCTTTCTAGACTTTTGATCATGCTTCTCCTCAACCAAATTCTACATGCTCCTTGAGTATTCAAATATAGTAAGATTTCATGTACTGATTCCTTAATACCTATTATCATAGAATATTCATGTGGCTTCTCCCTTCTTGTTAAGTCTCGGTGCGATCATGGAGATATGCTGAACAAGATAGTTATTGATCCAAAGATTCCAAACAAAGCTTATGAGGGTAAATTAGACCATGGGTCATCAAACTTATGGTGAAATTTTATTTAGGTCATTGAACTTTAATTTGTTGCAATCAAGCCACTGATTTGATTTATTCCCTATATTTTAATGGTGTCTCTCCTCAAACTCCAATTAATTTTTCTAATGAAGTTATGATAAGACATTTAATTTAGGGCCTGTTTGTTTCAACGAAAATAGATTTTGGGTTGAAGTGGAATTTGGGTTGAACTAGAGTTCAGGTGAAAATTACTTCACCAGCGTTATTTGTTTTTATAGCTGTAGAAGTGAAGTTTTGCCAATTCTGCTGTTTGTTTCGCTGGAAGTGAATGTCATAAAAAGTGCAGTTCTCCACTTTCTCTATTTGTTTCATTGAAAATGATTCAATCCCCTCACCCCTGGTAAACTTACCTCCTACATGACATTATTGCCTTTTTTGTAACTTAATAAATAATAAATTATAATATAATAAATAAAAAATAATATAATTATATTCCTATACATTTATAAAATAAAATTTAAAATAATTATATTAATTCTAAATAATGCAACAAATTAATTCGCACATTATTGCCTTTTTTGTATATAAATTATAATAATGCAACAAATAAAATTCTAAAGTTAAAGAATTATTAACATTTAAGAAATTAATTTTCATCGTATTTTAAATGTGCGAATTAGATAAGAGATATATTAAAACTTAACTAACCAAACTTCATCATATTTTAAACATGCAATCTAATAAAAAGTCAATTACTACCACAATTAAATATATTTGGATGAAATACAACTAGCATTACCCAAAACATCACACCCAAAATAACATAATGTATCATTACAAGCATACTAATATTACACCCAAAATAATAATATCACATTCATTTACTTCCACTGGTTAATAAAGTACATAAATTTTAAAATACATCAAAGCTCCACAAGTTATGTTGTCCTTACATTAACAAAGTGCATGATTTAACAATACATCAAACTCCCCTACATCAATAGAATAGATAATTTAAAAAGGATATCATAAGGAGCATAAGATTACATCGCATGATAATACAATTTCAATCCATTGAAGAACGTCTAATGTTACTACAGAAGTCTTCCCACCTTTTTTGTGCAATATCATCCCTTAGGTCTACCCATTGTCTACTTTCCTCACGATGTTCTCTGTGTCCGAGATTGAGAGAAGTACCTACTTTCGTCATCAACATGGACAATACGTTAGCAACTTGTGTATGAAAGGGATAAAAAGATTGTGTTGTCAAGATCTTGAATCGATTTTTAAGTATTCCAAATTTCCTTTCAACCTTTCAGTGTAATGATGCATGACGAGAAGTTCCTCTTTATTTCGTGGAGTACACCCCTCAAGTTCATGTAGGTGATATCGAACTGATCGATATAGAGAAATAAAACCATGCATTGTAGTATAGCCGATATCAACCAAATAATATTTTCCTGCATTTGGATGACTATATGTATAGTAACAATTATTTTATTTATAGACTTTGATACAATGGTTAATTATATATTAACTTCAATTACATGTAATCCTGATGGAGAAGGTAAGGAAAGAGCGTCTTTAAGTATTGCATAGTCATTTGCAAAACCTTCCCTTCCTGCCAAAACATAAGTAAATCTACAGTTTGGGTTGACTGCTGCCATCACATTTTGTGTCAACTCCTTTCGATCACGGAATCGAGCAACTATGTTAGCTGGAACTTTTGCTAGGATATAGGGTACCATCCGATAAATCGATACATCTTAAGATAGTATTGGAAGTCAATGGTAATTTTAAAATAAAATAATTTTCGTTAGTATTTTCTATATTATTCTATTTGTTTACCTTAAAATAAGGGAAATAATATGGATTTTCTTTTGACTTCTAAGAAAAATGATAGAAGATCTTCCTAGGTCCTAAAGAAAAAAACGTCCTTCACATTCGGGTAGGCAAGGCTCCAGGCCTGGGGAGGGGGTTTGTTCCAATTTCTAGATGAGTTGTGGAACCAGCCTGTTGACTAAATTGGTTCCTGATGCCACATATAGCTCGAAATACTAAATTAAAATAGTGGCTCACTGTCTCTCCTGAACGAATAAATTGGATTTTTAATACCCTATTCTTAGTAGTGTGACCTACATTATGTAGACATAGGGCTAACTGCTGCTCAATTGTCACATGTATTGTATCTCATAATAAGCCCCGTGTCAGGGACTTAACGGAATTGCTATGCAATCTAAGTCCTTGGCCCAACTTCGCTAGCGGAGCGGGTTGTCAAGGAGGCCCAAACCTAGCCCGCTGTGGAAGATGAAGGGTTTTGTAACTTCTCCCATCAATGATGGAAGCTCAAGGGTTATGAAACTACCAAGAGTTAATAGGGTGACTCTTGGACTTATGGCTCATTATGAGGGTGAGTTAATGTGTGAATTAGTGTGGCTAGATTCAATGTATCTAGGAGCCTATATATAGTTGGGTTTGGCTAAGGCCAAAACACACAAGAGGGAGTGTATATGTGTGTTGTAATCTCTTTCTCTAAGTAGTGGAGTACTTAGTTTTTTGAGTGAATCTCTGCCTCTCTCTCTCTGTCATTCCCTTTGCATATTTAGTCGTAGGACGCGAAGGTCCAGGCTAGCAACAGGGACGAAGGCTTGCCCATCTTCGAGCAGGAAGGCGGGCGCCGCACGGGCTTTTCGAACAGAAACGCTAAGGCTGTGCCGTGACACCTGTTTCTCATTATTGTAGCAAGTGTTAAAAAGGTCTCAGGTCCTATTTGGACATAATCCAAGCAGTTTCTAGTGCCCCGTCTCTCAGGTTAGATGGCTCTCTATTTAATGTTCAATCCCTTTCACGTAATTGTAAAAAGAACATTACACACACCACCACAATAACAAATCCAACTTGATTAGCACGATGTAAGTTTGAAAGTAGATCCCTATTGTCCATCTGAAACTCAAGAATATTCAAATGAGGATTATAAATTACTTACTAGTATTTGTGCCAAATAAATAAAACTAAAAGATTCTACACTCAAAACAAACCATATAATTTTTTTAAAAGATTAATTTAACTATGTAACAGCGAAAAACAAAGATCATGAAGAGTCTTTGCCAAAATGATTGATATAGTAAAACTGAATTTTATTATCATGTTACACACTAAATTAACATCGCCACAAGTAAATCCATTAATGCCTTAATAGAAACATTGTTTCCTAAGCCACCACGATAGTGGAACCATAACAAAATTTTTCAAGGCAGACAAGGCATACTCAAAAGAACAAAGAAAAAGGCAATTAATAATATAAAAAACAATGCAAAGAAAAGTAATTTCTATAACTCTGCAAAAGTAACACACTACTTACTGAAACTATATATTTCCCAATAAAATACCAATATTTAAAATAAAATTGAACACAAATTGAGCAAAATAACAAAGATAATCATCCGCCGTGCTAATAATCATAGAACAAATGTGCCATTAGACCTAAAAGACAACTTTAAATTTCACATTATTCATTATTAATGCCCTTCCCTTCTTATCCTATTTCTTCAAGAACATTAATTAGAACTACTAAGAGAAAACCACTCATGCATAGAGAATATCCTAATTAGATTAGTCATAAAATTGACAAATGATGAGTGAGAACTAAAAAAATTGCAACAAACAAGTACTATTACAGATCGCACATGTTTATGCAATAAATAAATAAAAAACATATTTAGCTACAACACCAAATCCTAAATCTTTTTAATAACCAGAGCAAAAAATAAAAAAATTGCAAGAAATAAAAAAAAATAATAGAGAGAAAAAGTTGATCTGCAAACCTTGTCACCGGTAATAGGAAAGTGAAATATGGTACCGAAAGAGATAGAATGCGACAGAGAGAGATCTGAGATGGGAGAAGATGTGTGGTGAGAGAGAGAGAGGGAAGGGTTGAAGTAGCAAAATGTAAAAAAAAAAGTAAAAAAAAAAAAAAAACATGATAGTCAAGTAGCGGAGGAGCCGGGGAGGGGGAGGTCTGGTGGCGGATGGGAAAAAGAGAGAGAGGGTTTGCATCTGGGAGAGAAGAAGAGAGAGGGGCGGGGGTGGAGATAGGAGGGGAGAGGACAAATAGAGAGAGTAACCATAAACATAGTCACTATAATTAAGTTATCCAATAATATTTTATGATTTTTTTCTCTCTCGCTTCGCTTCACCGGAATTGACTTTGCCCTATGGTGGGGCGAAGTCAATTTCGGTGTTTTGGGTGAACTGGACGTTCGACCGTACTAATATTATGGTGAACCAAACAACGGAAGCGATCAATTTCTGCTGAAAAACACTTACCCCCTTCCCACTTACGGTGAAACAAAATAAGCCCTTAGTTGCAAAGAGATTACAGGGAAGTAACTGCCTGTTCATTCAACTTTTCCATCATCTCGAGGCTATTATTTATCTTTTACATCATATCATAGTGGTAATTTGACAATTGAATTAGCAACTAGATCATCTCGAAGAGATAAATTAGTGAGAATGCCATCTCTGATATGTGATTTGTTGAATAAACTATTATTATGTTGTCTGGAGAATCGCACGGAATAAAATGACCCAATTTGACAACAAATTAAAGGTTAGTGCCCAAGTTGTAACATATTGAAGCTCTGTCTCCTAAATGATTTCATGTACAAGTTCAATGAGTAATCTTGTAACTTTTCCTGTAATGTTCATGCTCATGTTATGCATATTTCACATGATGGTATCACAGTTGAAAACGATTTCTCCCTTCAATGGAGAAAATGGGGTCAATCGTCTTAAAGTACTGATTCTTTTCCTATTTTTTATATGATTTTAGTCTCCACTCCCATGCAGGGATTCTTATAAGATTAGCTTCCAACTTCTTTATTTTGGCAAACTACAAAACTCCAGATATTCTTTACATCAAATGATAAAATATACACAGCCGCATCAAACACTAGGAAGTTAACAAATCTTTCTTATTGTCTTATCTGTTCTTTATGATCTAGCAAGTCTCCTGCATATTTTTAAAGTGTTTGTCAAATATCGGACCCAAAGTTGCGCCTCTGTTCTGTACCTTTATGCAATTTTATTCTACCTTGAATAATTTGATCCAATACTGCTTATACTTTCAGCCAGCTCCCATCAATGAATAGCTAATCATGTTAAGACTTAAGATATCATAGCTAGAAATGAATTCCATTAAAGTAAATCATAGCTAAGTTGTTTGGAGAAGTGTAATTTCTGTTTCATTGAATATCATGAATTTAAAATTTAGAGTGTCATTAATACATATGACAATTCAATAATATTCCAGTACTTAATAGTCAATTTTTTTGTATGTTATTGATAGTCAAACTTCTCCTCAAGCCGAAACTTTGTGATGATTTACTATTTTCTAGGGCTAATTATTTTGTTTACTTTGCCACAGGTCATGGCTCATAACTAGTAGGGGAATTGCAAAGAAAATAAAAAATGCCACTCATTTCTCTACTTATCAATTCAATGATTCCTGGGTGGATGCAAATCTTGAATGCCCCAACTGCAAGCACCTTATCGACAACAGCGATGTAAGATTTAGTATTTAAAATTTGTGAGGAAAGAATTCTTTGTTTCCCATGCACAAGTACTTTGAAGTTTATATAGTACTTTGTTTCTATCAAACTGAAGCAATAAAGTTCATTACGTATAGAATCAAATGGTTGCGTATGCAAATCTGTATCTCTGTAGAAACTAAAACACAATAGAATATATCAGCCTCTAGAAAAGGATATAAGATTAGCAACCATCTGAAGTAGATAGAGAGTTTTCATCATGAGAGAGATAGGTTTTAGTCAAATAAGAAGAAAAATGCTACTCATTCACAGTTTCAAATGTTAGTTAAGCCCTTTGATGTAGAGAAAGATAAAGTTAAGTAAATTGGGTTCTTCATATAACGAAGATATTAGAGAACTCAAACAAAAGGTTCAGTTTGAAAATACATCCATGAAACAAAAAGGAAATATTCAAATACCAATATATTGTGGTAGAAAACCAGAAGTGATAAGTGAAGTACAAGAGAAATCTTATTGTTGCTTCATCTCATGGTGGAGATCTTAAAGTATCATAAGATAGGCATGATTAGTTGGGTAAACTTGGACAGATTCATAGGTTACACTACATAGCATAGTTCGTTCTCTTTGAAACCAACATACGAAACTTATATTTGGCTAGATTTTTTGTTTATAATATATTTGTCATGCTCAAATGTATTGTGCGGGTTATTGATGTTAAAACGACTTTAATTAGCCATATGTTATTATTAGTTCATGTTTGCAAGATTTCCAAAGTGCTTCTCGGAATCTAGCCCCTTAAAAGCTTGAGATTTGGATGCCTGGGTGGCAGGGTGGCATTTTAGTGTTAAAATTGTTTTATTTTTTTTTTATGTTAAATTCTTGCAGTAATTACATTGTGGCAAGGTTAAACTATGTTATTGTAGTAATATACTTGGTTCAAGGATAGGAAATATCAAAAAATGAGAGCCCGCGGAATGCACAATAGGAAATGTCAAATATGTTTGATATTACTACCTTGGAACACCTTGTTCAAGAATGATAGTTACCTAACCCTCTATTAAATGGCAGACAATAACGATGACGAAGTCATCATATCACTCAAAAGGATTTTGCTGCATCTTTGCATAGGTTTCCTAAAAAAACGGATTATCAATACAATGATACTACATACTAGGGAAGAATATATTTCGTGTATGTAGGTACATATAACAATCTGAGATAAGCTGAAGTACAAGTTTTGCATTTACATGTGAAAGATGGAGTAAGAAGGGAATATCATAAAAAATTAATGTCAACTTTAGATAGCAAGCGAGATGAGAATGTTGGTGCTCTAGCCATTTAGTCCATATTTGGTTCATGATTGAATGAGAATGAGAAATGAAATTGAATTGAATGCATTGGAATGGAACATGGAATGAGGAATCATCCAAAAATATTTGGCTCATTATTGGAATGGAAATCAGTATGGGCAACGGGATACGTAAGAGTTTGAGAGGGTTTTGGCTAAGGGAGATGAGAGTGAATGAGTGATAAAGGGAAGAAGGGATAGGTGTTTGTCAGAGAGGGCTTTGAGTGGTTTACTCTGGAATAAGCCAATTCAGGATTCAAAGCCGAATTGGCCCATAAATAAATTGTGTTATTCCTATTCCAGAGTGGAATGAGAATCGAAATTCAATTCCTGTAAAACAATCGGCAACTATCGTAATCAGTAAATCCCATTTCGATTTCAGAGTCTAAAATAAGTGAATCAAACAAGCCTTAGGTTCCTTTGTAGTGGAGAAGCTAAAGCGCCTAGTGGAAATGCTTAGGGTGCTTAAGTAGTTGGGATCAACAAAATTACGCCTTCGTTCTTTTATTTTCTATACAATATCTTGCTGCAAGTGCTACCCATAAGAGGAGGTTGCATATTTATTAGGCATCAAATCTATTAGAGTTCAACTTGGTCGTACTATACAATTGGAAATGGTTGATGGTGATAGGTGAATGTGAGCATTTATTGAGCCGCCTTGATGCAAGAGAGTTTAAGGATGTCAGAACTAAGTTTTAACCGAGAACTATTTAGAGTTTTGATTGAATAATTCTTAGAAATTAACTTAGAAATAAGCGATGAAGCTATTGAATTCAAGAATTCAATTCAAAGAGAGGTTTGGTAAGTCTATATTTTCAGGTATCTTTAAAGTCAATTTGAATGCATGTGCATAGATGAATCAATCCGAAACTCTCGATTGTCAGTTTGCGGCTTCTTCGATATAATTTCCAACCTGAAAGAGGAAATAATTAGGGATAGGGTTTAGGGAAGCAGTTAGTGGTGATTTGGGATTTACGCAGTGGACTAACGCAAAAAGAGAAAGTATGAAGTCGCTGTACTCGATGATGGCACACTCTGTTAGAAAATTGCGTACGGTAAAATTGCAGCGGAAAAAAAATCAAACAAATTTGATTTTTAAAACTCAAGTCCGATCTCTAAAACCATGCAAACAAGATCCCTCATATTGTTTAAGCTTAAAGAAGAAAAAGGGAGATCTAATTTTCACTTTTGTGCGGGTAGATCTTCATCATAATCTGATGATCGTAGAATTAGATTCTCTTGAAGCTGCACAAGCATCTGGCCTTTACAGGTATTCACGCGAGATTGGTGATCTGATCAATGCCCTCACCAGGGTGCTAGTTTTCTTGCAAAGGACGTCTTTTTTGCTAGAGGATCAAAGAGAAAAAGAAAGAGAAAGAGACAGATGATGGCTAGGGTTTTCTAAAAACTCTCGTATTTTATAAAAAGGGATATAATCCCTTTTATAATAATATAATAACCATTAAGAATAAGAACGAATTTAGATTTAATTTTATCTTATCCTTAATTGGTTCGATTGATTAAATCCTAATTCAATTCGACTTGAACTTGATCTTAATTTGATCATATCAAATTAATAATGCAGCATTTGCACATAAGCCCTCTCACAACTTACTAACTGTTAGTAAGTCCTCTTTTGCAACATTTACACTTTAATACCCCTAATTTGTAACAATTACAAATTAGTCCAATTATCAATATATTGACAATTAGGTCCTCTGGCGATTGAAAAATCACGATCTAGCTATCCGATCGGTCACTTCTTATGTGTGTGACCCCATAGGTTATATTCTATCTAATAGTGAGATATATTTTGATCACTATCAATAATATCGCTGAAACTTCTTTCAGTGGGTTGGAACAATTCCAATTCAGCCCAATAAAAATTATCGATCATCTAGAAAACTCTTGTGAGTCTCACAATCCACCAGTGACGCCTAGAAGCATATAGTGGTATTCCAGTAAAATAGAATATTGAACCTCTTGATGCAGTTACTGTATGATAGTCCTTCTATCAAGAGTCCCGATTAGACGGAGGTTATGGAATAACTCGTCAAACCCCATCATCTGTCATATGTCAAATTTATTCAACTCGAGTTTCTAATATCGGAAACCTTTTTCGCTATTAACTTTGTCCTGGCCAAGGTCTTCTAAATTCGGTCTCATAAATCACATAGGACTAATGCCTCTATCTACCAAGGGAGATAGATTCCATATAGGTGCACATCCTATTCCTACAACGAACCTACTGCAGCCAACATACACCGCAAGGACTCGAATGGCTAGGGACCAAGTGTATGTACAGTCAAACTACAGTAACCTCATTGTGAATAGCCGAGGCAGCGCAGGTCAAAGGACCAGTCACACTACTGCAATATTGAGTAAGTCACTAACGAGTGAGTGGACATTCAATTGACTTCTCGTGTTGGTCACGCTCGGTACCCTTGATCTCTAATAACTACCTTCATATTCGCTCCAATGTCTCCACACTGTTGACTCGAGACTCGTCTAGAAGCAACTTGTGCACTAATCTCACCTGATTAATCACTGTTCCCGTGATGATCCATCGATCGAGAGCATTTAGGAAGTAACCATCAATGACGCATGTCTCAAATTCTCAACTTTTGAGAATACGCGTCATCATCTTATTAATTCCTTGGATAATTCATGACACATACACAACATGAATGGATATAAGAACCCAAATTTATTCATAATATTTTAAATCAAATACAAATTTATATTCTAAAAAGAATATGTGTGTCAGTCTGATTGGCTTCTAGGGCATACATCTAACACACTTGACATAGTGTAAGGCCAAGCTCTGTGATATTGTTAGTTTGGGTGGACTACTGCCTACATCTACAGTGATGCTTTAATTGAACAGGTAGGAGGGTGCCTAAACTTGTCATCCTAGAGGATGGTTTTTTTGCTAAAACACTGGAATGAGAAGTAAACTTTGTTGTTCCGAAATTTGACATCTTTTTCGAAACCCTGAAAACAAAAGCCAAAGGAAAATATTCCCCTAGTTGTAGTGAAAATTATAGAAATTTGATAAAATGCACTCTTGATGTCTATTTTGTAAGGTAAACTTGAGCTTTGAGGGCATTAGAAGCATTTTGACCATTATAGTGTGTGTGTAGTGGTGGATCTAGAAATTTTCTCTCATGGGGTTAATATATAAGGGAGAAAAAAATATACAAAAAATAAAGAAAGTGAACTCATTAGTATTGTATAAAAAAGTGAACTAGTCATTACTATTCTTTCTGCCTAGGGTTTTTCTTATTAGAATATTTTTTAACTTTTTGCTATTGCTAAGAAAAAAAAGGAGCTAGCGGGTCAACGGACCCGCTATATCATTCTTGTCTAATACGAAAATTTTGTTGGACCCTACTTGAGGTCAACTTGGACCCCAAAGTGTGGTCAATTTATACACTAAAAAGCCCAACTAAAAGGTTTTCTCAAGTGGGGCCCACAAAATAGGGTTTTTTGCATCATCCTCAGTTGGGTCAATAGACCCCATTGAGATCTATATGCATCCGCCACTCTGTGTGTGCGCGTGTGTATTATTATTATTATTTTGGAGAAAAAGTTAGCATGCTACTTGTTTCATTTTAGAAATGAACTTCGCTACATAAGTGAGGCATTAAGCCTCCATGCAAAAAAAAGAAAAGAAAAAGAAGGAAAAGAAAAAAAATAAAGCAAGACCAAAAAACTAGACTAGACTACAAAGGTGCATCACTGCGCACTATAGCATACATCACCTATTTCATTCAACAACACTTAGGGGGTCTGAGTTGAGATTCCGAAAGGCCACCTTGTTTCTTTTTGATCAGATCGTCCACCAACTTGTAATTAGAGTGGTCAGTCTATTACGCAGTCGAGGCCTACCACGCTTCGCGCCTGCGGCGTTTTCGCCAGACGGTCTTTGCCAGTAGTGCCAGGGGTTCTTTTCTCCATCTTCACGCAGAAAGCTCTAACCTCTTTGGTGACCTCCAATGCTTGATCCTCATTTAAGGACATTGTTAACATAAATGTGTTGTACACACACTTCAACAGAAGGTGGTCTATCGTCTCGATCTCAACACCACAAACAACACACGATTAAGTCCCCCGACCAACCCCTTTTAAGCGGGTTGTCCTTAGTTGGCATCCTCTTCTCGAGTACGGGCCAAATGAAAATTTTGACTTTTGCAGCCATTTTTGAGTTTCCAAATCCTCACGGATAGGTCATGGCGAATTCCCCTATCGCTAATTATCATGTACACATACTTTACCATGAACCTAAACCCCATATTCCATTGCCAGCATATTCCATCAGGTTTGTTGTCCACTCGAAAGCTAGAGAGTCTATTCTTAAACTCTCGTACTCTTAAGATAGAATTATCTATCGAGCACCTGTATCTCTCCAGTATCTTTCTCCATCTCTAACCATTAGTAGAAAAGCACTCCTTTACTTTAACAACGTTATCTCTGCGTTGTCGCAAAGGGTTGGGAAGTAAGAATTTAGTGAATTCTCATTGCACCACCTATCTGACCATAAATCAAAAAGCCACTAGTCCCCACGGGTGCTCATACTGCCTTTGAAAACTTCTCTCACCTTAAAGACATCCTTCCTTCATTAAGAGCTTGGTGTGGATGACGTACTTTCAGTGGTTTCCTTCTGTTGTAATATCGTGCCTTGAGTAGTTTGTTCCACTGCAAGTCTAACTCCGTGAAGAGTGGCCACCATTATTTTAAGAGAAGTTTCTCTTTCATCATACTCGAAATTTTTTACCTCCAAATCTCCTTCCATTTTACACTTACATGCACTTTTCCAGATAATGTGGAATGATCGGAATTTGAAACAGTTCCAACAATTTTGGATAAGGTGGCGCTAGTTTCAACAGTTACAGACAAGGCGGAGGCGATTCCAACTACTTAGGTTAGGATAACGACCGAGGCGGTTTCAGCGGATCGGGAGCAAGATTAAAACTGTTTAACCAATTTAGATAAGGATAGGATAAAGAGATTAGGTGGTTTTACAAGTATTTTGGTTTTTATCTTTTTGTAAGCACGGAAGGCTATAAGTTGGCTCTTGTAAATTCATTCCAGTTAGAGAACAAATATACAAAGTTTTTCTACCTAAAACTTTGTGTTTTTTTGTGCATTTCTTCTCTAATATGGTTTCAGGTGTCCATCGAGGAGGCACAATAGAATGATATTGCTTCCTCCTCCTTTGACATATTAAGTGTCAATTCTTTCCCTATATGCTAAGGAAAAACTCAATATCTTGCTGCTTGCCTCTTTAGATTCAACTGGCTGATTATTAGTAATAATACGTGTATTCTCACTGATTTACCTCCTGAAAATAAACCCTTAGCTTGTGTTTGGTTCGGGGTTAAGGGGTGGGATAATCCTTTAACCCCGATTTTATTCTCAAACATGATTTTAGGGGGGTGGGGTTACCCCACCCCAAATGGGCTAACCTAGGCTAGCCCATTTAGGGTGGGGTTAAGTTAGCTAACCCCACACACCCCCCCCCTACCAAGAATAGGGGTGGGATTAAAGTTAATCCTACCCCTATTTAATTTTTAATATAATTTTAAAATTATAATTTTAAATTATAAATTTTAAAAATTTATAATTTGTAATCTTAAAATTAATATTAATATTTTTAAAATTTAAAATTTAATTTTTAAATTATAAATTTTAGAATTTAAAATTTTAAAAATGCTTAATTTGTAATCTAAAAAATTAATATTAATATTTTTAATTTTTAAATTTAATTTTAAATTATAATTTTAGAATTTTAAATTTTAAAATTTAAAATTTAAAATATTAAATTTAAAATTTATATAATTAAAAATAATAATTTAAATTTTAATATTAAAATTTTAAAATTTAAATTTAAATTTTAATATAAAATTTTAAATTTTTAATATTAAAATTTTAAATTTAAAATTTAAAATTGGGTTTTTTTTTGCATTTAACCTCTGACAAATTTTTATTTTAAAAATAGCCTGTCAAATTAATTTGCAAAAATGGCCCTGGGCCTGCCACCAGGCGCCACATCAGCGCCACGCGGGCAAGGCTGGGCCGTATGTTAAGTTGAACACGGTGAACCATATCACCGTGTTTGAACACGGTGAATGGTCACGTGTTTAGTACGTATTTTTTATTTAAAGTGGAATAAGAGTAGGGATGTCAATAAGCTATGGATATCGCAAATATTATCCGAATTCAAATCCGAATAAATTATATATATAATATACATAATTATTTTTGTTTATTTACACAATTATATAAATATATTTATAATTTTTATTCCTTAATTTTCATCCAACCAGCGGATTTTAAAAATCTATACGTTGGATGAAGATTAAAATAAAAATTAGTAATATTTTATATATTGTATAAATAAATAAAAATAAATTACGTATATATATATAATTTATTCGGGTTTGGATTCGGATAATATTTCGGGTATCCATACCTATTGACATCCTACTCCTTATTCCACTTTTCATATACAAAAAATACTAGAAACACGGTGAACCATTCACCGTGTCTAAACACGGTGAATGGTTCACCGTGTTCAACTAATACCCTGGCCCAGCCCTGCCCAGTGGCGCTGACGTGGCGCCTGCGTGCAGGGATAGGGCCATTTGCAATTTTAATTTTGATAGGGCTATTTTTAAAATAAAAATTGCTCAGGGGGCTATTTGCAAAAAAGCCCTTTAAATTTAATTAATTTTTAATTATATAAATTTTAAATTTAATATTTTATATTTAAAATTTAAAAATTATAATTTTAAATCTTAAAATATATTTATATTTTAATTTTAAATTTAAATTTTAATTAAAATTTAAATTATTATTTTTAATTATTTAAATTTTATATTTGTTAGATTTGATTTAAATTTTATAACTTTAAATTTTTAAATTCGAGATTTAAAAATAAATTTTAATTTTGAATTCTGTAATTTTAAAAGTTATCTATTTAAATTTGAAATTTGAAATATAAAATAAAAAATTTAAATTCAAATATAAAAATTGGGGCAAAGTCATTATTTTCTATTTATAAGAACCCACTATCCTTCTTATTCCACCTACTCCAACCAAACGCTATTTTTCTTATATCTGGACTAAACCCAATTCTCAACCAAACACAAAATTACTCTAACCCCACCTTAACCCTGAACTTAACCCTATCCCTGGAATAACTAGCTTTTACTTAACCCCGAACCAAACGGTAGCTTAGGATGTAAGTGCATCTTTATGAAGAAACTTAGGATAGACGGATCGGACAGTAGTACAAGGCGTGGCTTGCTGCTCAAGGTTTTGGGCAAAAAGCTAATATTGACTATTTTGACACCTATGCGCCTGTTGCTCGCGTAGCTACTATCCAAGTCCTTTTTGCATTAGCATTCATTCATAAACTTTTGATTCACCAGATGGATGTTAAGACCGCTTTTCTTCATAGTAATCTTGAAGAAAAAATCTAAGTGACTTAACTTGAAAGTTTCTCTGTGCCTAGTCAAGAAAATAAAGTGTGCAAATTAGTCCGCTCTTTATATGGACTAAAGCAACCACCTAAGCACTGGCACGAGAAATTCAACAGTGTTATTATATTATATAGATTGCTGACCAACGATTTTGACATTTGTCTCTATTTTAAGAGGTTTGATGATCTCTGTATCCTTTTTTGTCTCTTATGTTGATGTATCCTAATTCTTGCTCCTAATCTTGATCTGATTAACCAAGTCCTTATTGGTCCATTTTGATATGAAGGATCTTGGTGAGGCAGATGTGATCTTAGGAATGAAAATTCTTAAATCATCTGAGTCTATTCTTCAGACACAATCTCATTATACTTAAATGGTTCTTGATAAATTTGGGTATTCTGATTGCTCTCTTGTTTCTCTTCTTTTGATCCTAATATTCAACTTGTGAAGAACACTGGTAATCCTGTGAATCAGGAGAGAAATACCCAGATCATTGGTTCTCTGACATACCTAACCAATAGGAGTAGACCTGATATTGGTAACGTAATTCAAGATTTGGTTCACCATGATTCCTTTTGATACAAACTGCTTATACTAAGTGGGGTTGAGTCTCTTGAAGACACCTCGCCTATTGTATGGTATAAACACTCGGTAATTTTACTTTTATTTATTGAATTTAATTTTTATTTTGAATTTTGTAGGGTATTGTTGAAAAATGAAAGCACAAGCGTTTCCACTTTCCACTCAGGCATGGACTCGAACGTTGTGAACGTCTCAACGTTCTACTTCCATTCCCTTGTTTATAAATTCACTTAGTTTTTATTGTTCCCGAGGGAGATGAACATTGTAGAGAGGAAAAAAAAACATTAGAAGAAAATTTGTTTAAGTTTTATTCATTTTTTATTTTCTTCTATTTCGCTTGATCTTTTTGTTGACGGGTGTTGAAAGTAGCTTCGTCAACCTCCGTCACGATCGTGCTTGTAGGAGGAGGAATTTCGGTCGTAGCTTGTGGTGTTGTTTTCGATTAATCCACACGATGGACGGAAATATGCCTTAGGGCATTGCTTTGCATGCTTTTGGATTGATTGTTTGTCTGCATCCTTTTGATCAACAATTTCAAGATTTTCTATAGCGAATTTCTTGTGAGTTAATTTATTAATTTTTTATGACTAAATTAGTTAGATAATTTAATCACAATTGGAATTTTAGTGCAATATTTCCGAACATCACCAACCTCATCAACCTTTATCGCACACTTGTTCATTTCCCTTGAATCTAGGTCTCACCCAGCGGCTTTCCTTATCAAACCCTGAGCTAGTGCAATGTTGTTCTCCACCACCTGGCAACTCTGAACTCTGTTAACTCTTTCAGTTAGCGCTTAAGTCTTTGAAAGCGCCACTCCATGTCCACACCAAGCTAGGATAAATTACCAGTAGTGCCATGTCGGTCCTCACAGTTCCCTGTCACCCTCTGACAATCCCCTCAAAATAGGAATGGTAGGATTTGGCCACCCCGATGGTCCCTGTTGTTCCTCGTCCCTACCTTGCTCCTCCGTGAGGATAGCCACGATCCGATCGCCGGAACAAAGTGTCGCGAGAAAGCTAGTCGCAGAGGGCCCCGAGTACACTCATTTTCGGTCGATCTCTCTAGTGTGTGTGTATGTGTGCGTTATTGTATACTTTCATATGGTCAATTTATGAGAGAAAGAAGAATAACTAAAATTTATGTTAGAGCTACGTAAGGTGTTTGATAGATTTAAATTATTTAATCTACTAACACAAGTCATTCAGTTCGACTTGTTTCTACCGCATTGAACCTCTAAGCCTCCGTTTGGTTCGGGGTAGGGATAGAGTTAAGTTCAGGGTTAAAGTGGGGTTAAAGTTTTTTTATGTTTGGTTGGGGGTTGGAGTTAGTCTAGAATAATGAAAAATAGTGTTTGGTTGGAGTAGGTGGGATAAGAAGATAATGATTGATAAAAAAAGATAATGATTGGTTGGAGTGGGTGTGATAAGAAAGATAGTGGGTTATTATGAATAGAAAATAGTGTTTGGTTGGAGTTTGGTGGGGTTAGGTGGGGTTAGCTAACCCGGGATAATTTATTTGAGGTGGGGTTAGCTAACCCCACCCATTTTTGGGGGTGTTTGGGGATAATATGGGGGTTAAGGGGTTATTCCACCCCTTAACCCCCAACCAAACAAGGGCTAAAAGGTTGGGTTCATAAGTGGCTTTTATTCTGGGCCTCATCCCCTTTGAGGACATAAGGATCACTGCCTTTGTAAAGTAAGCTGATGAATTTTACATATGCTCTTGTGAGCTTCTAATATTATCTAATAGGGGCAATTGCTTATACAACCCCAAAAAGTTTCCAACATCCTGATTTACCCCTCTTAGAAGGCTAATATTGAAAATACCTTTTTTACATTCCAACCTATTTCAAATATACCTATAGAGTTAAATTTTGTTAATGAACTGTTAGCAATAGCTGTTATCTGTTTGAAATTACTATTTTTCCTTTTCAAATATATCTTTCTATTATTTCCGATTTTTCTTATTTGCCCTTAAGTTATGGGCAAAGTATTTTGATTTTTGGCATTTTCAAATATACCATTCTACCAACACCAACATTCTTTTTTGCCTTTAAGTTGAGGGCAAAAGAAGCATTTTGATTTTTTTAACTCTACTAGATATTTAATTCACGTTTGGCCCAAGTTAACTTAACGGGTGGTAACAGCAGGGGTATTTTGGAATAACGGAGAAACATATGAGGGATATATTGGAAAGAAAAAAAAAGTAGGGGTAAATAAGATATTTTTGAAAGTTTGAGGGGTATATAGGCAATTATCCCTATCTAATATATTTATGCTATATAATTGATGCCCACATTAGCTGACCACAAGAAACAACAAGTTCAAATTCATTCACATCTTACCATAAAGGATGCTAAATATTCTAGTAAAGTGCACGCATGTGCGAATATCAAGTTTGTATTTCTTTTTTTATTTTTGTATATTAATTTTTATTAATCTTATTCACATCTCATTATAGAATTGGATTATTAAAAGAAAGAGATACATGAGCTTTTGTGACACCTCAATAGTCCCACATTGGATAATGTGTGAGAATGTGAGGGTTATAGATGTGATGGGCACACTAGAACTAATAACCGGACTTAAGCATTTTGGGTCGATGGTTTGGGTTTAACAAGTTATTAGTGCTAGTGTGTCGGGTCATTACGGCTCTATAACAATTTCTCCATATTTGAAATTTTCTCATTGTTGAGAAGCCAATTGTTTAAATAGATATTAATTAACCAGCACATCCATGATCTCTAGAATGGAAATGTGCTTGAAATAGACTTTTTATTTCGATCTTTGCATTTTTTAACATAATTTGTCAAAACTTTTCAAGCTACCAATGAATAATTGGATATGTATGAAATTTGAATTTTCGCATATCATAAATCGAATTTATCAGAATTAAAAATCATCTTGAACAGATAAACTGGAACATAGAATGACCTTTTTTTTGAATGGCTAAATTGCTTTTTGGCCTCAAATTTTACGGCCCGTGACACTTTTGTCCTCAAACTTCAATTTATTGCAATTTCTAGCTCAAATTTTCTAAATTGTTTCAATTAAGTCAGCCTAATTTAATTTCCTAAATAGTGATATTTTGTTAATGTAGATGTAATATCTTAATATTACCATGTTATTGATTATAATACTACCACATCAGTCGTATCTTAGCAGCGCATCCCTCTTTAACCAACTAAATTGGACCGTGGGACTTGATTGCAACAATTTAAAAGTTTGAGCTAGAAATCGCAAAAAATTAAAGTTTGAGTACCAAACCATCACGCCCCTCAAAGCTTGATGAACAAATGTGCAATTTATCCTTTTTGTATTGTCCGTTTTGAACAGATAGTTTTGAATTGTCTTTCCCAGTTGTTTTACAGATATGGCGATACTTATTTCATATTTTATACTGTTGTTTCTGATTTTCAAATCTCCTGCTTAAGGTTTTACATATTGCTTTGCAGGTTACTTTAGAATGGCCCGGACTTCCAGCTGGTGTTAAGTTTGATCCATCGGATCTGGAACTACTAGAGCATTTAGAAGGAAAGGTTGGTTCGGGAAACTCAAAGCCTCATATGTTCATTGACGAATTTATTCCAACCCTAGAGGAGAACGAAGGAATTTGCTATACACATCCTGAGAATCTTCCTGGTAAATTTTCTTGCATTCTTGTTTATTCACGCCAATTACATGGTTCTGAACTTGTAATAACTTTATCCTCATTAATTTTGAATAATAGGAATCAAGAACGACGGAAGCAACATTTATTTTTTTCACAGGATATCCAATGCATATGCTACTGGTTGTCGCAAGCGTCGGAAAATCAGCAGAAACAACAATAGTTCCTCTGAGGAGCATGTGAGATGGCATAAGACCGGGAAGACCAAATCCATTCTTGAGAACGGAGTTCGAAAAGGTTGGAAGAAAATAATGGTTCTGTACAAAGGTTCGAAAAGAGGCTGCAAACCAGACAAGGCTAATTGGGTGATGCATCAATATCATCTCGGGGCTGAAGAAGATGAGAAGGACGGTGAACTTGTTGTTTCTAAGATATTTTACCAACTACACACGAAGCAAACTGAGAGGCTTGACATGGACTCAGTCGAGGAAGAATCTAATGTGTTTGCTCTCAGAGTAAGCCCTAGAACCCCCAAGACTAATACTCCGCAGCCACCACGCTCGAAAAAGAAGAATCAGGGTGGAGTCGATGAGGACGATGTTCGGCAATTGCAGGATGAGGTAATTTTACATGACTAACAATTATTCCTTCATGTTTGAAATTATGACTCTAGCCCGCTCATACTCATTTGGTTTCTGGTTGATCTTGTTTGCGGATGGACGAATATCAAGGTTTTCCTGTATGTAGGCTTATTCACCTGTGATGAAGAAAGAGAAGAGATCTACGTACGCTTATGAGGATCTTATTATATTTTCTCTCATATCATCTTTAGCTTGTTTGTTATAACTATGTGGAAAAATCTGCCTGGAAATTGATTAAGAGAAAAAAAAAAGAAAAAGAAAAAGACGCTCTATAGCATCCCTATTCTGCTACCCTGTTCTGGGAAGTGAGTCATATACTCATATATATATATATATGCATGGTTTTTTTCTTCTTTTTTTTTTTTTTTACGCAAATGTGATTGACGATTACTTCCCCATTTTCTTAGGAGGAACAATATCGAGAAGAACACGCTGCGCCTATTTTGGACTTGAAGAAAAAAGGTGAAAGTGCTGCATGGTGGTCATGTGAATCTCAAGCTGTTGAGGATCCGAGATCTCTGGATGAGTCGTTGCTGTGCCACGAGGTCCTCGACTCTTTCCCTCTTGAAGCGTCGCTGCACTTTGACTACCCAAATCTAGATCGGGCCATGAATGGGACTCTTGATCCGTACGCAGGCACAGCATTTGGCTCATTTGATCTCGACAGCATTGAAATTGGCACGCCTCCCGATTTTCAGCTTGCTGTATGATTTCTTTTCTTGCTTTTACGTTTTTTTTTTTTTTTTTTTCAGTCGGATTTTGGTCTTCTTTTTATTAAAGGATGATACTTTTCTTTGTATTTTGTAACAGGATTTTCAATTTGGTTCGCAAGAAAGCATCACAAGTTGGCTTGATAGATTTTAGTATGAAAAGTGGGGGGACAGTGCTTCAGGAGGTTTCATTATATATATACGGCGCAGCTTCGAGGAGGGGGGGGGCGTACTTGCGTAGTGACAAGTTGATTGTATTTTACAGAAGGCCGAGATATTCAAGATAGTAATGGGATTATCATCTAATATTTTATCGATTCTCAAGTGTGGTTTTTTTTTTTTTTTTTTTTGGGAGAATTTGTTTTGGGAGGCTAGAAAACATTTCGTTTCTGGAAGCCTCCGTAGCAGTGTAGCCTCTCTATCTATTCTCTCTTTCTACAGGTGAGAGTAAACACTACAAATATCCTTGTATATTTTATGTTAGTGATCAATGGATATATTCGGCACGGAAGATTGGACTAACTACCGGATAATGCCGATGTTTTTGTTTTGAAAATCGAGTCGGACAATACCCGAAAATATTACTGGATCAAGGATCTTTTGACCCACTAGTTGAATCAGCATGACATCATAAATATTTAATTATTATCTTTATTTTATTATATAAAAAAAATACAATTTTTTTTATTTTTGTACTGTACTTAATTATAAAATACTAATTTTTAAATTAAATTAGGTAGGTATAAGTTTTCAAGTTTTATTTTTTATTTTATAAAGCTAATATGGGCTAATTGGAAAATAAAATCAATTGAGTTGATTTTAAGACCTTGGATGTCACTCCCCCGCCCCGAAACCTCTACCAATTTGGCACGATTCGGACGCGGCGAACAGATGTCGAACGGGCAGCAACTCCCCTGCCCGCCTAAGGCTCACAACTCAATCATGTACAAGAATTTATCCAGAAAAATTAAATTCATATATATACGATCAATGGGGCACAAATAGTGCCAACAAAGAAGAGCAAGAATCCATAAGATAACACAAGTGAAATAAAGCGAGTTTACTAACTATTACATCACATTTGCATTCTTATACAATTACATTTTCTTTCCCAAAATGAATACATGTTTGCTAATGTCATTAAAATACATAGCTCTCCAATCCTCACCTACATGAATCTCTCTCAAATACATAGGTGTGCTAATGCAAAGGAAAGCTACTACATACTACTGCTCGAGCGCGATGCCCTTGCCGCGGTCCTCGCCCAGCGAAATGGTACTAGGCCCTGCAACAAAGTGGGGTGAGAACTATCTTCCATAGTTCCTAGTGGGTTCGGCCGCCGACTCTGCCGATCTCCTCACTAGGTCCGAGTTGGTAAAAGCAAATAGATAGATAGATAGATAGATAGATATCAAAGCAGTAAATGCAATAGTAGAAAAACTATGCTACTATGCTCAATCATATGTCATATATGCATGCACGTACCATATAGTGAAATGTCAACTACTATGCTATCATGTCCAACCATAATGTCCAATAAGCAATGTTCAATTAACGATGCTATACTCTTGTTCAATCAATCCTTGGCGATCCACTTGGGTTCATCCACGACTCACCTGAAACCTCATATGGTAAGGAGACGCACCTCGCTCTCAAACCCGGGGCCGTCTGCAGGACATCAACTCGTCCCTCTCGCGCCAAACTCCGGAGTGCACGAAGACTCGGGTGGAGCGACCACCACAAGTATAAATAGACTGTGAATATGATCAATCCTCTCAACTCGAGGATACTTTATCCACTCTAGGGTTACAAGTCACTCGGGAATCCACCTATCCTAATGTCCAAATACTATGTTTGGCCTCATTATGTGTTCATGCAACAAGTCATTTTCTAGGGAATCCACCTATCTCTAAGTTCACATGCCTCTAGTGTTATTTACACTAAGTCATATACCATTCATCATGTCTTTTCATTCATCGAGTTCATCTCTCTTCCTCAGCACTATAGGATTCAAATGTCAAGACCCAATCCTCATCTAGCCGAAATCATGCATTTCTACTCATACATCGATATCATTAGCAAGCATAAGGAATGGAAATACGATGCAATCCTACAATGCATATGAAAGAGATGCAAATTCATAAATGCTAAGACATAAAAAGGAGCCCGGTTGCTTCGGAATGACACTACCCACCTTTCGATGATGTGGAGGGTTCGAAAACGCTATTCAGCGCACTTTACGACGAGGTCTCCACCACCTAGGTAGAAACGAAGCTTATTTAATATCATTTTGCCCATATCTTTTCATCCGCTTGACGAATCGTAATTCCAACTTCGCCAACGCGTTTAGACACCCACCAATTAGGTTTAGATGCCCTCAAATGAGATCAACCCCATCATTTTCTAAAAATCCAAATTTTGGAGCCCTAGGGTTAACATCATGCTATTAACACCATAGAACCCTAGATTCTAGCTCTAATCCACCATTAAGGGTGCTAGAAGTCCATTTGATCTCATCTCAAAAGCCAAAAACCCAAAAACCCTAAGTTCTATCATTAGGGGTCAAGAGCATACCTCTAGGTTAGCTCCAAAGGGAAGAGGAGAGGGAGATGGAGGTGTCCAAGGCCTTCTCCTTGATCTCCTTTTTCTTCTCCACCTTTCTTTCCTTCTTCTTCTTCCTCTCCTTCCTCTCCTTCTACTTTGCTTCAAGAGAGGGAGAGAGAGGAAGAGCTTAGAGAGAGAGAGTGAGGGGAGTGTTTGGGAGTAGATGAGAGAAAGAGAGCGAGCTTTTCTCTCTAATACCCTCCATTTATTGTAACAAACGCAGCTAAGCCCCTCAACTTTTCTTCTCTCAAGCTACTCTGCCTGGGCAGATTTCGCGCGGAGGGACCGGTCCTTCCTTGCTAGGGACCGGTCCCTGAGGACCTTCCCAAATTCACGCGTACGGGAACCGGTCCCTCCTGCCTGGGGACCGATTGCATCGCGCGTCCACCACAACCTTCAGCCACGGGGACTAGTCCTTTCGTACCAGGGGCCGGTCCCCGAGAGCAAACTCTGCGCAGAGAGCTGTCTGCCGTGCATACCACCTACGGGAACCGGTCCCCATCACCAGGGACCGGTCCCCGAGAGCAGTTTTGCGCGGACCTCCCCTCTGCCAGAATTCTTGCTTACGGGAACCGGTCCCCGCCGCCAGGGACTGGTCCCCGAGAGCAGAATCTGCCAAGTGCAGATTTTGCATCATTTGCTCCCGCGGACTCGACTCCAAAGCACTTTTTGTGTTTTGGACATCTTTAGCTCCTCCGAAGCCTACCCACTCGATAATTAGTCGGTCCTGGATGAAGTCAAACTCTCGGATTTCGAGAATTCACTTCCTTACATCCTCCCCTCCTTAAAAGGAGTTTCGTCTTCGAAACTTATTCAACTTAATTTAAACTCAGTTTCCATACCTTATTCCTCAAACAAGTGAGGATGATGCTTTCTCATCAGATCCTCGAGTTCCCATGTGGCTTCGCGATCATTGTGATTGCTCCACCGAATCTTCATGTAGGGAATCTCGCGATTTCTCAGTTTTCGCACTTCTCGGGCGATAACCATCACCGGAAACTCCTCGTAGCTCAAGTCTTCCTGGAGTTCCGGCGGCTCGTATAGCATTGCGTGCTCGGAGTCATGAATGTACTTGCGAAGGTTGGAGACATGGAATACATCGTGTACATCCGCGAGCTTCGGCGGCAAGGCAAGTCGATAGGCCACCGTGCCAACTCGCTCCAATATCTCATATGGTCCAATGTACCGGGGACTCAACTTTTCCCGCACTCCAAACCGCTTCACACCCCGCATTGGTGAAACTTTTAAGAATACGTGGTCACCCACCGCAAATTCTATGTCTCGACGGCGCCTATCAGCATAGCTTTTCTGTCTCGACTGCGCCGTGAGCAATCGCTTGCGAGCAAGGCGGACTTTCTCCTCCGCTTCTCGCAACACGTCTGGGCCGAATTCTGCACGTTCACCCACATCGCTCCAATGTATAGGAGACCGACACTTCCGCCCATAGAGGGCCTCAAACGGTGCCATCTCTATACTTGCATGATAACTGTTGTTGTAGGCGAACTCGGCCATCGGCAGATGATCACACTAACTCCCCTTATAGTCGATGACACACGCCCGCAGCATATCCTCCAGAGTTTGAATGGTCCTCTCTGTTTGCCCATCTGTCTGAGGATAGAATGCTGTACTGAAATCGAGCCGTGTGCCAAGGGCTTCCTGCAGGCTCTTCCAGAAGTGTGAGGTAAATCGGGGGTCACGATCTGACACGATCGATTTCGGCACCCCGTGTAACCTCACTATCTCGTCAAGGTATACCTGCGCCAACTTGTCACCTGCCCACGTGGTGTGGATCGACAAAAAGTGAGCCGACTCCGTCAATCGGTCCACAATTACCCAAATCGCATCATGGCCGCCTGTTGAGCGAGGCAAGCCGACCACGAAGTCCATTGATATATCTTCCCATTTCCAAAAGAGGATTGGTAGGCTTTGAAGCTTTCCCGCTAGAAACCGACGCTCTGCTTTCACTTGTTGGCACGCTAAGCACTTAGCCACGAAGCACCCAATATCACTTTTCATTCCCGGTCACCAATAGTGCATTTTTAATCCTTGATACATCTTGGTGCCGCCCGGCTGATCACAATAAGGCGACCGATGCGACTTTTGTAAGATTAGCTCTCGAATCTCCTCATTATTCGGCACACACCATCGATTTCGGAATCTAAGTGCACCATCGGCGTCTACCATAAAATCGCCGCCACGACCATTCTCGATGTCGCGCCGCACCTTTTGGAGTTCTGGGTCCGCGGGTTGCAGATCTTTGATCCTCTCCAACAAGGTCGGTTGGACAACGAGTGCCATCAGCTGAGCCGAAATCTTGGAAGCAACTACCTCAAGCTTCATTCGCTCCATGTCTAGCCACAGGGGTGTTTGATTCGTAACCCACATAGTGAGGTTCTCTGCGAACTTTTTGCTCAGTGCATCCGCGACCACATTCGCCTTCCCGGGGTGGTGAAGGATGTCCACGTCATAATCCTTTAATAGCTCCAACCACCGCCGTTATCGCATATTAAGCTTTTTCTGTGTGAACAGATACTTCAGACTCTTGTGGTCGGTGTAGATCTCGCAATGCGCACCATATAGATAGTGCCGCCACAACTTCAAGGCGAAGATCACTGCCGCTAGCTCCAGATCATGGATGGGGTAGTTCTTCTCATAGCACTTCAGCTGACGGGATGCAAAGCAATTACCTTCCCGTTTTGCATCAGTACACACCCCAACCCCAGATAGGAAGCGTCGCTGTAGACCACGAAGTCTTCACCTTGCACCGATAAGGCGAGCACCGGAGTCGAAGTTAATCTCTCCTTCAACACTTTGAAACTCCGATCGCACTCGTCGCTCTAGACGAACTTGGTGCCTTTTGAGGCAGGCGGGTAAGTGGAATTGCTATCTTTGAAAAGCCTTCCACGAACCGTCTATAATAGCCCGCCAAACCCACGAAGCTTCTGACTTCTGTGACGTTCGTTGGGTGCGGCCAATCTTTAATTGCCTCCACTTTCCTCGAGTCTACAGAAACTCCACCCGCAGAAATCACATGCCCTAGAAATGCGACCTCTTGGAGCCAGAAGTCACACTTCTTTAACTTAGTATATAGCTTCTCCTCCCGCAGGACTTCAAGCACAATCCTCAAATGCTCGGCATGTTCCTCGTCACTGCGAGAATAGACCAATATGTCGTCTATGAAGACCACGACAAATCGGTCCAGGAACTCTCTGAAGACACGGTTCATCAAATCCATGAATGCCGCCGGGGCATTCGTAAGCCCGAAAGGCATGACCGTGAATTCGTAGTGTCCATATCGCGTGCGAAACGCGGTCTTCTTAACATCCTCCGGCTTAATCTTCAATTGGTGATAACCGGATTACAAGTCTATCTTCGAGTACACACACGACTCCTGCAACTAGTCGAATAAGTTATCAATTCGGGGAAGTGGGTATTTGTTCTTGATCGTGACTCTGTTCAATTCTCGATAATCCACACAGAGTCGGAACGATCCGTCTTTCTTCCGCACAAACAACACCGGGGCTCCCCACGGTGATACACTTGGCCGGATAAACTGCTTGTCGAGAAGATCCTGTTGTTGATCCCTCAACTCTTTTAATTCTGTCGGCGCCATTCTGTACGGAGCCTTCGAGATTGGCGCGGTATTCGGAATCAAGTCTATAACGAACTCGATCTCCCGATCCGGCGGTATCCCCGGTAACTCCGCGGGAAACACATCCGGGAACTCCCGTACTACTGACAACTCCTCCAAGGTCGGAGCCACTCGATCCACTTCTACAACAGTCGCCAAGAACGCAGCACAACCGCTGTTGACCCATTTTCTCGCTCTCGTCGCTGACACCGTCGCGGTGAAGCACGAGCTCCGACAAGCCCGATAAATGAACTCCCCCTGTCCTGGCTCACGAAATGTGATCACTCTGCTCTTACAATCAATCGTTGCATGATACTTCGAGAGCCAGTCCATGCCTAATATGACGTCGAACTCTTCAAGGTACTTGAGTTCCAACATCCGAATAGGCATTATCTAGTCACCTACTTGTACTGGACACGAAGAACACACCGTATAGGTACTAAATGTCGACCCAGGGCCCTAAACCTGCCACTTGCCCTCACTCGCCTCTATGACTATATCATGCATGCGTGCAAATGATCTACTGATGAATGAGTGTGTGGCACATGTGTCAAACATAGCCCTGGAGCAAACTCCGTTAATTAAAACCATACCTACCACAAGTTGATGCTCCTCTGGCTCAGCAGGCTCCTCGACTTGGACTTGAGTGGCAAACACCCGCCCGCTCGGTGTCGATCGCGTCATCTCGGGCTGACGCGGAGCCAAGGCACGTCTCGCTGACGCCGCCATCAATGGAGCTCCTCTATGGTGAGCTGGAACTACCGGCACTGATGCAATGGATGGGGCAGGCGAGGCTCCACCTCCCGGGCAATCTCGAATGAAGTGACCCGGTTGCCCGCACTTGAAGCATTTGCCTTGGCGTTGCTCACAATGCGCCGGTTGATGGTCTCCGCCACAGATGACACACCGCCGTGCTCCACGGCCCTTGTACTGCGTCCGCGGATACTTCGGGGGTTTCTTGGAACTCGACTGTCCCACCGCACCGCCACCCTGGCGTTTCTTGCCCTTTTCCTTGGACTTGGCTAAAAGCTCACGCTCCTCGCGCACATGGGCATCTCCGTGCTCTGCCCACAGCGCCTGATCAAAGACCTCCGCAAAGGTCGGGAGCTTGAGTATCTGCACGGCTTTGTAGATCCCCGGCTGAAGTCCTCGTAAGAACCAATCGGCCCTGTCTTGATCATCTTTCATCACATCGGGGACGCAGTCAATGATGTGGAAAAATTCTGAAAGTTTTGAGTAGCCCAAGGATCTATCTAGATTGTATCTATCACCTAGAGGGGGGTGAATAGGTGAACGGCCAAAAACCACAAATCTCTATGCAATAAAAATAAATGCGGAAAATAAAAAGCACACCGAGATTTACGTGGGAAAACTCCAACTTGGAGAAAAACCCACGGGACCAACACGNAAAATCACTTATAGTCCACAATATTGCTGCACGCATTTGAAATGTTTGACCACATGACACATCATATGTTTTAACCCCTTCGATCCATAATTCTTTTAACTCATCAATTAAAGGTTGCATGTATACATCTATATCATTCCCTAGAGCAGATGAACCGGGAATAAGTAATGAGAGAATGAGGTTAGATTGTTTCATACATATCCAAGGCGGTAGATTGTATGGAATTAAAATAACAGGCCATGTGCTATGAGAAATGCTCATCATTCGAAATGGATTAAAACCATCACTTGCTAAACCAAGTCTTACAATGCGTGGATCAAATGAAAATTGTTGGTGCTTGTGATCAAAATCTTTCCATGCTGGAGAATCTGCAGGATGTCTTAATATTCCATCTTTTGTTCGCCCTTCATTATGCCACCTCATTTCTGATGCTGTTTTTGATGACATAAATAGCCTTTGTAACCTAGATTTTAATGGAAAGTACCGCAAGACCTTCATTGGAACATTATGGTTATGTTTTGCTTTAGATTTTCTAGTGTTCATCTTGTTTTCAACTACTTTCCATCTTGAAGCACCGCATACATGGCATGATGATGCATTGGCAAACTCCTTTCTATATAAAATGCAATCATTTGGGCATGCATCAATCTTTTCATACCCAAGACCTAAGTCCTTCATAATTTTATTGGTCTCATAAAAACTTTCTGGTAATGTTTCTCCCTCTGGAAGCATTTGTTTCAATAATTCTAGCAACATGTCAAAACTCTTATTATTCCAACCTCCTTGGTATTTAATCTGCAATAGACGCACAATAAAAGAGAGTTTCGAAAACATCTTACAGCCTGGATATAACTATTGATTAGCATCTTTTACCAATCTAAAAAATTTTTTTGTCTCTTCATTTGGCTCCTCCATTGTATTATCAAATTCTGAATTTCCCAACTCCATGTCAGAAGTTGGAAAATAAAACGCATTGTGTATCATCTCATCAATTTCATCGTCTTGCATTTCTTTGTCTTCAAATTAGCCTCATGGATAGGTTTTGAAGCAAAATTGCCTTCTCCATGAAAAATCCATTTTGTATTGCTCTGCATAAATCCATCACATAACAAATGTTCATAGACAACTTCATATTCCCTCCGGAAGCAATTAGTACATTTTTTACATGGGCATAGAATCATCTCATTTCTTGATGCATTTTCAAATGCAAATTTGAGAAATAGATCCAATCCTTGCTGGTAATCATTACTCGTCCTACAGTTTATTTGGTTCAAATGATTAGATATGTTAACTGATAAATGCTTCCTTACCAAAAATTAGTGTCTAAAAATTTAGAAAATTACCTCGACTTATTAATCCAACTCTTATCCATGTTTAGACAGCTACTTTTAGATTTTGTGTCACGATAATAGAATAAGTTACACCTGCACAAACTTAACAAGTTCTTGTTAAATAAATTATAAATAAGTATTTGAAAATTTTTATCCAAATTTAAATGCGCATTAAAATTCACTTTTATCGAATTTTTACCGTCATAGGTAATTATACCCTTGAGATCATGGAATTTCTAAGAAAAATCTATTAAAAGAATACATGTGACTAATTAAATTATGAACTGCAGTAAATGTATTTCGTTGAACTTGTGTTTGTTGACTCTTCGGAAGATGTTGATTAGCTTGGTAGTTTGATTGTACATGTTCCTATACATGTTCAGAATATACATTTGTTGCATATCTATTAGTTTCTTAGCTTCGTCTTCACTTCACTTAAGAGTAGTTATTGAATAAAATATGTATATAGCTAGCTTGATCAAATTGAACGATCAAATGCCGAGCTAAAATTAGTCACCATTAAATTGTAAAGTATAGATGTGCATGATGACTTTTTTTCAGTGCAGAAATAGGCTAATAGTAACAAAGATTTTATTTTTTCCCATCTTTGTTCCTATATATCCATTAGAAAAGTAAAAAAATAAAAAAATAAAAAAATAGAAAAAGAAAAATAGATGAATTAAAGAAAAACAATATGTACTATTATTTTACAGAAGATTAGAGGCAACTCCAAAATGTACATTAAAATTATAAAAGTAATTATAGGTGTAGTTGCATTACCCAACAAAATAAACAAACTAAAATATGCAATAAAGTATCCATATTACAAAAAGCTAAAACTAGAATTTATAGCAATGCAAATCTCAAGCATGTAATAAAGGATTAAACAATTCCAATACCAAGTTAACAATCACAAAAATAAAGCATCAGAGATGGAGTCAAAAGTCATCAACAATCAATAGTAGTGCATAAATTCATCTATGGTCTTGCATGGGTGCCATCTCCAAATTTAATTTAAAATCATAAATTTCTGAAAAAAAAATTTAAAATTTCTTCTCACAATGATTTAAAATCACATCACTAACCTAGAAAATTTGCTATTTGGCGAAGTGGCTGCAGGTTTTATCTCATCTTTTCTCGCGGCCGTAGGTTTCGATCAACAAGGATAATGAGTAAGGCCATCGAGTTTGTCTGATCCAATATCCACAAATATCTACAATAAGAGTACAAATTAAAAAAGAGATTATTAAATATATAATTTGGTTTAAAATTTTAGAAAAAAAATGCCAATATTAGCATATAGTATTTGACAAAACAATATGTAAACAAAATTCTTTTCTTTTCTCCACAAAATATCACTTTTGTGCATGATGCATACATAAATAGAAATGCTTATATACTTAAAAGTCTCTTTGCAAGTTTCTAACATAATCTACAACTCTATGCATTTTATAGTTTTATAATTTTATGCATCCCCTATTACTTTAACTCATATTTCAATTGATATCTATTTCTGATTAATACATCAGAAAATTCACAACAAGATAAATCCCAGCAATCGACCATTATAAAATAGACTTACCTTTCGCCAAAAAAAAAGGAAAATCCTCCCTCATTTATTCTTCTCTTTTCTCTAATGAAAATACTTGAAATTGTAATTATTAAATCTAGTTTGTTTAAATGCAAAATTTTATTTATATGCCCAACGCATTTTTTCAACTTTGATATTGTAGATTACATTAACAATTAAAGCCACTGGTTATTGAATCCCTAATTTAATCTATAAAAAGAAACTCAAACAAAAACAATTAAAAGTTAATAAGATTTAAATAAACAAAAAAATTTTAGTAGTGGAGGGCATCCCTTTATATTTTTGCTTTAAAAGAAAAAAAAATCCCAACACCCTCTCCTTTTCCAATCACAGCCATAGTTAGTTAATTTGATACGGTAAAAATTCAGTACGGATAAAATACGAATAAAATTCATATATTAATTTTTAAATTCGTTGAAAAATACAGTTTAAAAATGGAATCATCAATAATTCGTATACACGATTCATACGAGAATTTACATTTATCATTAAAAAATTCGGAATAAAAATTTATCTATTAAATTAAAATTTTTCTTGAGATTTATACTATCATCATAAATATCATAAATAATTAAAATTTTTATAAATATAAAAATAAACTAATATAAANACGGATCAAATACCAAATTTGGTCACTTTAGATTAATTGATACTGATTAGATTTATTGAAAAAGATATCTATATGATAACTTTAGATATGTTAATATCACCGTCCTTCGATTTCTTTGATGCTTTTATTTATTTAAATTTTGATACCAAATATCATAGCTGTATGTATATGGATACATAGGGGCCGTTTGGTTAGATGTAGTTGTAGAAATAGTATAGTTGAGATTACCTTTACTATTCATAAAATAATTGTATAATTTTATTAATCATTCAAACTTACTATTTATAAATAAATATATATATATATATAATCACACACAAAAAGACAAAGTGGGAAGAGAGTGAGAGGTCCACAGACCTCTCCCTCCTGCGTGGTCCAGGATGCTAAGTGTAGCCTCGTGGACCCCGCTGTTTCCCAACCACCATACGCCGCGTTTTTTGCCCCTTCTCCTTTCTTACTCGCTTCTCCTCATTTTTTCTTTGCTTCGCTTTGTATCCATGATTCCTTCAAAATCGAACCGGCAAGGTTGCTCGACTGCTCACTAGGAGGTGCACGGATTTGCGGAACGGTGGTCGAGCGACAACGGTTCGAGAAATTTCACCTTTCCGCAGCCGCCAAATCTAAATTTTTTTTGAAAAATTTCATGTTTCCGCTGCTCAATCTGAATTTTTTGGAATATAATTCGGCAAAACCGATCGCAAATACTCTGAGCAAGGGAAAAAAAAAACCTTGTTTTATTCTGATGTTTTGGAAAAAGATTGTAAACGGAGCGTTTTATACGGTTTGCCGTTAACAAAAATCACAGCAAATTCCACAATAAAAAAGCCCTAAACAAATTTCTTGTCCATGCATCAATCCAAATGCAAAATTCTTACCCAAATTTTACGAATACGGTCACTGCTATGAAATTTGTTGGAGGGATCGCGCTCTCACGTTGTGGTGAACGAAGCGAGAAATTTGAGGTCGAGGAGATAGCAAATCTGGCGACTTCGTGCGGTGATTGACAAGCTCCGTGCAGTGATTGTTGCTGCCGTGATGGATAACAAGCCTCCGCTGCCGAGGTGGATGACGCCCTGCTTGAGGTGGAAGCAAGAAATTAGGGCTTTTAGATTATGAAGAAAGGGGCTGATAAAGTGGGAAACAGGGCTTTTAGATTCTGAGGGAAGGGATTGAGAAAGATTTTTTAGAGTGTGAAGAATGGGATGAAAAAGAGGTTAGGTGGGCTGTTTTTGTTTCTCATGCCAAAAAGAAAAAAAAATTTTGCTCTCCCGTGCTTGCAGCGCTCGCCCGCACGCGAAGGTTTTTATTTTTTCATTTTTAACTTGGCGAAGTTGGGTTTTGAGATCGCGTAATAAAAATATACGGGCACTTTACAAAATTGCCAGAAAATTTGTGCATGTGCTGGCACTCACCAGATCTGCCAGCAAGTATCTGCCAGCAATTAACCAATATGTTGTAGTGTGTGGAGGGTTCGAAAACGCTATTCGGCGCACTTTACGACGAGGTCTCCACCACCTAGGTAGAAACGAAGCTTATTTAATATCATTTTGCCCATATCTTTTTATCCGCTTGACGAATCATAATTCCGACTTCGCCAATGCGTTTAGACACCCACCAATTAGGTTTAGATGCCCTCAAATGAGATCAACCCCATCATTTTCTAAAAAATCCAATTTTGGAGCCCTAGGGTTAACATCATGCTATTAGCACCATAGAACCCTAGATTCTAGCTCTAATCCACCATTAAGGGTGCTAGAAGTCCATTTGACCTCATCTCAAAAGCCAAAAAGCCAAAAACCCTAAGTTCTACCATTAGGGTTCAAGAGCTTACTTCTAAGTTAGCTCCAAAGGGAAGAGGAGAGGGAGATGGAGGTGTCCAAGGCCTTCTCCTTGATCTCCTTCTTCTTCTCCACCTTTCTTTCCTTCTTTTTCTTCCTCTCCTTCTTCTCCTTCTACTTTGCTTCAAGAGAGGGAGAGAGAGGAAGAGCTTAGAGAGAGAGAGTGAGGGGAGTGTTTGGGAGTAGATGAGAGAAAGAGAGAGAGCTTTTCTCTCTAAAACCCTCCATCTATTGTAACAAACGCAGCTAAGCCCCTCAACTTTTCTTCTCTCAAGCTACTCTGCTTGAGCAGATTTCACGCGGAGGGACCGGTCCTTCCTTGCAAGGGATCAGTCCCTGAGGACCTTCCCAAATTCACGCGTACGGGAACCGGTCCCTCCTGCCTGGGGACCGGTTGCATCGTGCGTCCACCGCAACCTTCAGCCACGGGGACCGGTCTTTCCCTACCAGGGACCGGTCCCCGAGAGCAAACTCTGCGCAGAGAGCTGTCTGCCGCGCATACCACCTACGGGAACCGGTCCCCATCACTAGGGACCGGTCCCCGAGAGTAGTTTTGCACGGACCTCCCCTCTGCCAGAATTCCTGCTTACGGGAACCGGTCCCCACCGACAGGGACCGGACCCCGAGAGTAGATCTGCCAAGTGCAGATTTTGTATCATTTGCTCTCGCGGACTCGATTCCAAAGCACTTTTTGTGTTTTGGACATCTTTAGCTCCTCCGAAGCCTACCCACTCGACAATTAGTCGGTCCTGGACGAAGTCCAACTCTCGGATTTCGAGAATTTACTTCCTTACGTTGGATTTTTATATGACTTGATTAAAAATTTTGGCCAGTTGATTTAAATCGGAACTATTTACCGGTTTGATGGTTGAATTGTCGGTTTGAATTGTTTAAAGTGATATTTTGACTTATTCGGTTCAAAGACTTGAACCAAATTGTTTTATAGACTTTGTTATGATCGAGCCGGTTGGGATGACCCCATCTTTAAATCATTCGATAGAATTGAGATTAGGGCTAGAGTGGGCAAAATTAATCGAATCTGCTTGTAAAATGATAATCTAATTTAGTTCATGGTGCTTCTTAAATAACATTTAGGATCATTCAAAAAAAAATTTAATTTAAACCCAAACTAATTTTATAATAAATTTTTAATTTGAATTGAGATACTTAAGGTTCATTTCGAAATTTCCCTTTATAATTACAAGTCAAAATCTGAAATTCAAGTTTGAATTAAAAAAAAAAATAGTTTTCTGGAATTGGAATTCAAAATTTAAATATGATTTATAATTTGAATTCAAATTTGAGATTGAAGTTTGAATTTCAATTTTGAATTCAAAATATTTTGAATTTATAATTTACAGCTTCAATTCCTCTTTAAAATTGAATAAGAAATTTGAATTTGAAATTCTAAATTTGATTTCACTGTGAAATTGAATTTGAAATTTGATTTCAATTTTTGAATTTAAAATTTCAAAATAAGAATCAAATTTTCAATCGTTGGAATCAAAATTTCAATCAAAATTTGAATTTGAAATTCACAAAATACTCAAACTCTGCACCAACTTCCTACTCAACGTGTCTAGCACTACATTAGTTTTGTCGGGGTAATGCTGGATACTCACATCATAGTCCTTTATCAACTCTATGTTAGTTGTATATCCTAAAAGCCTATCAGGCTGAGCATTTTATTTTTCTAAAAGATATTTTTGTACTTAATTTTTATTATTTATATATTTGAATTTTTTATTCCATTCATGTTTTTTATGTGTCTGTAAATTATTCATTGAATTAATAAGATGATAATATGTATTCTTAAGAGTTGAGAATTTGATATACATATTATTCGTGATTAATTCTTAAATGTTCTCAATCGGTGAATCATCATGGAGACGATGATTGATCCGGTAAGATTGATGTGTGTGCCGCTTCTCTTTGGGATGATGAATCTCGAGTCATCAGTGTGGGGATACTGGAGCGAACATGCAGGTGGTTGTTAGAGAACAAAGGTATTGAGCGTGACCAACTACGAACAGTTATGTCACGCCCCGAGCCCGCCTATTTGGTCGGTTTCGGGCACGCCGACAAACCACCGAACGTACAGGGTTTTCCCTGTACCGCGGACAGAGTCTCCCCTGTACATTCAAGGCGTCGCAATCAATACAATGTACAAAGTTCCAACCAGGAACACATTTCAATCAAGGATTGCATAAGGAAGTATCAAAAACATAATCTACTTGCTATTACAAGCATTCACATTCACTAGATACGTTTTACATCACAATTACTTATTACATTAAANCAGCTTTAGAGTAGCAATAGCAATTGGAGGTCTTTAGCCACTTCGATTCCATTCGTGTCTATTCTCCTACTTCCAAAACATGTCAATTGTTGTTCTCAAGCTACTAATTAAGTTTAGAAACACTTAATTTCCATTTTAGCATTATTGCGACCACTTTGATCACAATTAGCTCGAGATAAATTTTCAATGCATTACACTCCAACCTAGAATGAACAATCTATTAACATAAAGCATGGCCGCACCCCAGGGCAGGAATGCCAATCACACCCTATACAGTGAAGTAAAGCTCTAGCAGGGAAGGGAAGTAAAGAATTCAAAATAAGAGCAAGTAAGGAAAGAAGTGGAGCAGTGATAAATGGTTGCGCATGGAAAAGCCGTACTATCTAGTGTAGATAGTTGCCATCTAATGCGCCATCCAATTGGTAGCTGCGACTTTCATTCTTCTTAAAAAGGCATAGAGAGGTAGATATTGAATTCTGTACAACCGTCCATTCGTAAATGGGGAAAAGCCACAGAGAGTAAGATAGCAATAGGATGCAAATGTATCGTAAGACATAGATGTCATGTCACGCCCCAATCCCCGCCAATTTGGTCGGGTTCGGGTCACGTCAACAGACGCCGAACGGACAGAGCCTCCCCTGTCCGCCCAAGGCTCTAACAACATGTATAATAAGCAATCAAGCAATAAGATTAGCAATTATACAAGTCTTGCACGAGGGCAAGCAACAACGAAAGCGGAAGCTCTAAGCTATAATATAAACATACAAGATACTTGATTGCATTTGCATCAAATAAAAGTAACTAAACCATTACAATCTTTTGCTTTCATTTATCATTCTTTTACATTAGTCATCCACCAAATAATACATATTGTTTACAACTTTGCATTTCTAAATCAACAAAATAAAGTTGATACATGTGTACAAAAAGGGAATGACTACAAAATGTATGTAAAGTCCGGTGGCCGCTATCTACGGCGCCAAACCCTTGCCTCGGTCCTCCGCCACCCCGCTCGTGCTAGGACCTGTAGGGTTAGTGGTAATGAGAACTAAATCGAAGTTCCCAGTGGGTTCGGCAACCGACCTCGCCGACTTACCCACTAGGTCTATCCAGGCATAAGTATAACAAAGGAAGAGAAGTAACCGGTACTAATGCATCTAATACTATGCCTGCAGGAAAGGAGTCAGTGGAAATACATCAATGATAATAAAGCGGTAAATATGCATGCATGCTTATTATTTACTTTATTTTGGCTTTTACCCAATCTTACCGGTTAACCATGTTAACCCCAATCACTCACAACCCAAATCCCTTAATAACGGGGGACTCGAACCTCCCTAGGGACCATCCTCTCGGGAGACTTTACCACGTCCAGTGGTGACCAACTCCGGAGCGCACCGCCCGAGGGGGAGCTACTACCCTCGAGCCAAGACATATCATGAGTATCGATCTAATCCTCAACTTGAGGATTCATAGCCACCAATCTCAATGCCACTTGTTGATAGGTTTTCTACCTATTGTTCTTGTCAACTCTCTAAGTTGTTCTTGCCACAATGCCACTGTAAGGAAGTGAATTCTCGAAATATCAGGATTGCACTCCATCCAGGATCGACTAATTGTCGAGAGTACACCCTTTGTGGGAGTTGGGAATGTCCAAAGCACAAAAAGTGCCTTGGAGTTGAGTCCGCGAGAGCAAATGAGGCAAATGGCATCATTGGG
>NC_033641.1:4039345-4076050 GCF_001540865.1 Ananas comosus
GTACACTCGTCGGATTGTCGAACCGAGCGCACCAACGCGTTCGTTATACCCCCAATTAGGTTTCTACAAGGTTAATTTACCTCGAAAACACCCGGAGGCAAAAGTCCCAAATTTGGTGCCCTAACAATGCCATAATGAGATTTATTGGGATTGATCTTGTTGCTAAGCATAATCAAGCTTAAAACCACCCAAGAAGCTCTCTAATATCATTTCCAACCTAATTGGACCAACTCTAAGGCATCTAACACAAACCCTAGGTGATCACCATGAGAGCACCCTAAGCTTCCATAGATTTTCATGGAGCTCAAGCCTCTAGAGAGGTTCTAGTCTTACAAGAAGTCCAAAACACTAAATCTTAGGATATAAATCTAAACCCTAGAAGTATTCTTGCGAAATAACTCACCTTAGCCTAAGCTCTTCCAAGTCGACCATGAAGGAGAGCTCCTTGATCCTCCAAAACCCTCAAAATCCACCTTCAAGACCTTCTTCTCCTTCTCTTTAAGCTTTGGTGGAGAGCTTTTAGAGAGAGAAAGGGAGAAGAAATAAGGGAGAGAGGTGTTTGCTGCTGTGAAGGGGTGTTTGGGAACATATGGAGTGTGCCACAATTGCAAATAAGCCCCCCAACTATTTTTATTTGCAGTAGACTTCATTGTGCTGTCGGGTCCCCCGCGTACCGGTACACGGGCTGGTGTCACCGGTACACGACTTGTGCAACAGCCAAACTCGAGGGCTATCTTCTCGGATTTTACACTGCGTACCGGTACACGAAATCTTGTCACCGGTACACAGCCCTTTTTTCAGGACTTAGCCAATTTTTCAGCATTTTCACCGTTTTCGCTCCGTTTTCGCTCGTTTTCGCTCGTTTGACATCCGATTCGTTTCAAATCGAACCGAAACTCTCCAAATTTGTTTTCAAGCATGTTTTCATCATCTTTTCATCCACGCTAATGCTGGATTTAGTCCATGGTCCAACATAACCTTTCGGGTTCCGTTTTCGCACCTACGCGCACCGAAACGCCCGATTGCTCCAGAACTTTACCGAACTCCACCGGGACCATTCAAATGGCTTTTCAACCAAATGTACACCGTAACTTAAAAGTTTTAAAAGTTCGGTATGTTACAAGTTACGTGGATGTCTACTCATTCGTCAGTAACTGGTTCGATGTTGTAGTGGTATCAGAGCCACCCTCGTCGTTTATTTTAAATTTAATTTCTTTTTTGATGTTGATTGGGTTTTTCAAAACAATGGAATTCAAAACAATGTGGATTGTTTTTGAACAATTTTCTATTATTTTGAAACGTTAATTAAAACCCACGCACGATGCACTGTTGAGGCGGCTGCGGCACTCGGCACGCGGGCGAGACGGTTGTAAACATTGCATGCATGCAACGCACAAGTAGCCCATGCGTTAGTCGGTCATCTCAATGACATGCATGCACATGTTAATTTTTAATGCCTTACACGTCAGCTAATTAAATTAGGGTGGCCAATAAGCGTAACAAATTTGTGTATAGCAACCCTAAATAATTAGTTCATGGGCATTTGATTTAGGGCTGGCAAACGAGCGAGCCGGCTCGCGTTCGACTCGTGTTTGGCTCGATATTCGGCTCGCTCGAGCTCGACTCGAAATTAAATGAGCCGAGCTTGAACAAAATAAAAGGCTCGAAATTCATTTCAAGCCGAGTTTGCGTATTACTCGGCTCGTTCGAATTAGGCTCGAAAAGCTCGAAAAGCTCGAATATATATATATATATATAGTACGTCTAGGCTCCTATGCTTTCGAAAGTACGAAGGCCTCCGTACTTGTAAGTTGTTTTCAATAATAGGACATCAAATTCGACGATCAGCTCCATTAAACATAATCTACACTATTGGAACTATCTAGAAACCAAATTTCATAATTTTTCGACATCATTTACCAAGCGATCACGAGTAGCCTCAAAAATGACTATTTTAACGGCCGATGTGGCACAAATAAAAATCTCAACGGTAAAAAATAGTGATCCAAATGACATCAAACTTTCAAATCAGAAATATTCTACTTAACATCAAGATGTCAAGAACAATAATTCCGATTTGAAAGTTTCATGTAATTTGGATCACTATTCTACACCGTTGAGATTTAAAAACGTGCCACATCAGCCAGTAAAATAGTCATTTTTGAGACTACTCGTGATCACTAGGCAAACGAAGTCAAAAAATTATAAAATTTGGTTTCTAGATAGTTCCAATAGCATAGATCATGCCTAACGGAACCGATCGCCAAATCGGACGTCCCATAATCGAAAACAACTTACAAGCACGGAGGCCTCCGTACTTTCGAAAGCATAGGAGCCTAGACGTACTATATATATATATATATATTCGAGCTTTTCGAGCTTTTCGAGCCTAATTCGAACGAGCCGAGTAATACGCAAACTCGGCTTGAAATGAATTTCGAGCCTTTTATTTTGTTCAAGCTCGGCTCATTTAATTTCGAGTCGAGCTCGAGCGAGCCGAATATCGAGCCAAACACGAGTCGAACGCGAGCCGGCTCGCTCGTTTGCCAGCCCTAAATCAAATGCCCATGAACTAATTATTTAGGGTTGCTATACACAAATTTGTTACGCTTATTGGCCACCCTAATTTAATTAGCTGACGTGTAAGGCATTAAAAATTAACATGTGCATGCATGTCATTGAGATGACCGACTAACGCATGGGCTACTTGTGCGTTGCATGCATGCAATGTTTACAACCGTCTCGCCCGCGTGCCGAGTGCCGCAGCCGCCTCAACAGTGCATCGTGCGTGGGTTTTAATTAACGTTTCAAAATAATAGAAAATTGTTCAAAAACAATCCACATTGTTTTGAATTCCATTGTTTTGAAAAACCCAATCAACATCAAAAAAGAAATTAAATTTAAAATAAACGACGAGGGTGGCTCTGATACCACTACAACATCGAACCAGTTACTGACGAATGAGTAGACATCCACGTAACTTGTAACATACCGAACTTTTAAAACTTTTAAGTTACGGTGTACATTTGGTTGAAAAGCCATTTGAATGGTCCCGGTGGAGTTCGGTAAAGTTCTGGAGCAATCGGGCGTTTCGGTGCGCGTAGGTGCGAAAACGGAACCCGAAAGGTTATGTTGGACCATGGACTAAATCCAGCATTAGCGTGGATGAAAAGATGATGAAAACATGCTTGAAAACAAATTTGGAGAGTTTCGGTTCGATTTGAAACGAATCGGATGTCAAACGAGCGAAAACGGAGCGAAAACGGTGAAAATGCTGAAAAATTGGCTAAGTCCTGAAAAAAGGGCTGTGTACCGGTGACAAGATTTCGTGTACCGGTACGCAGTGTAAAATCCGAGAAGATAGCCCTCGAGTTTGGCTGTTGCACAAGTCGTGTACCGGTGACACCAGCCCGTGTACCGGTACGCGGGGGACCCGACAGCACAATGAAGTCTACTGCAAATAAAAATAGTTGGGGGGCTTATTTGCAATTGTGGCACACTCCATATGTTCCCAAACACCCCTTCACAGCAGCAAACACCTCTCTCCCTTATTTCTTCTCCCTTTCTCTCTCTAAAAGCTCTCCACCAAAGCTTAAAGAGAAGGAGAAGAAGGTCTTGAAGGTGGATTTTGAGGGTTTTGGAGGATCAAGGAGCTCTCCTTCATGGTCGACTTGGAAGAGCTTAGGCTAAGGTGAGTTATTTCGCAAGAATACTTCTAGGGTTTAGATTTATATCCTAAGATTTAGTGTTTTGGACTTCTTGTAAGACTAGAACCTCTCTAGAGGCTTGAGCTCCATGAAAATCTATGGAAGCTTAGGGTGCTCTCATGGTGATCACCTAGGGTTTGTGTTAGATGCCTTAGAGTTGGTCCAATTAGGTTGGAAATGATATTAGAGAGCTTCTTGGGTGGTTTTAAGCTTGATTATGCTTAGCAACAAGATCAATCCCAATAAATCTCATTATGGCATTGTTAGGGCACCAAATTTGGGACTTTTGCCTCCGGGTGTTTTCGAGGTAAATTAACCTTGTAGAAACCTAATTGGGGGTATAACGAACGCGTTGGTGCGCTCGGTTCGACAATCCGACGAGTGTACGTGAAGTTATTGACGAAACGGTCTGTTTTGGTACAGATAGCCGCAGCACGCGGGATAGACGCCCAAAAATCATGAAAATGGATCTCGAGCATCGTGGTAAAGGGGAATAAACTCCCGAACAGACGGATCGCGGATTGGTGGCCGTTCGGGTGGTCGCACAAGAGTTCGGGCCAAACCGGGTCACGGGTGCCGCGGGAGGCCGATTGCAAGTGACTACAAGCAATCGGAATGCGAGTTAAGGTGGGTTGTGCTTACCGAAGCGACTAGGTCGCCTTTATGTCTAAGCAAATTAAGAATCCATGTTGATGCATATAGATGTAAATGAAGCATGAAAATGATGCATGTTAATGTAAATGCCAAGTAGAAATGCGTAATGATATGATGCAAGTTACATAATGCTAGATGAATGCATGAGTTAATTGTTACATGAATGCATGAAAATAATGTTATAGTAATAAGTTAGAGGTAATATGCATGTTGATAAATTATGGAACATGTTGGATGGCATATGAATGGTTGGCATATATATGTAGACATATTGTGGAATATGATGAATGAGTGCATGTTGATTTATTGCAGAATATACTAGATGAATGTATATTGACATATTGTGGATTATGTTAAATGACACATGCATGTTGAACTTGGGTCGATAAACTCTAGGTGAATTAGAGAACTCGACATTGGAAAACAATGACATATGAACTATGATATGTGACGTGAACAATCTATATATATTAGATCGAGTGGCATATGATTAGTATAGTGGAAACACTTATGGCATGTTGAACACTTAGAAAACAAGTGTGGCATGAGTCCAAGAATATAATAGTGTATATGACACAAGTGATAGTAAAGAATGCAAAGAAAAGAATGATGGAAATATTATGACATTTCAACCCTAGAGTTAGGGTCATTTGAGCATAGTCTTCCTAAAGTTAAGGAATGGATTGAACTTGACATCCTCAAGATTTTGAATTTGATCATTGATCATACTCACCTTTAGTCCTTGCTCGAGGTTGTGGTAGCTCCNTCGACTCGAAATTAGGCTCGCTCGAGCTCGGCTCGAATTAATTTCAAGCCGAGCTTGAGCCTAGATTTAGGCTCGAAATTAATTTCAAGCCGAATTTGAGCTGATATAAGCTCACTCGAGCTCGGCTCGCTTCCACCCCTAGTCACCCTAGCTCACATTTCTTGCAATTATTTTGTATTTTGAACTATTGCATATGTTACATCAAATTTTAGGTAATGTTATGTAAAAATTAAACTATTGATTATATAATGTCGAGAATTTCAATCGGCTCGTTTAGAGCTCGAGCTCGNGACTCGAAATTAGGCTCGCTCGAGCTCGGCTCGAATTAATTTCAAGCCGAGCTTGAGCCTAGATTTAGGCTCGAAATTAATTTCAAGCCGAATTTGAGCTAACATAAGCTCGCTCGAGCTTGGCTCGTTTCCACCCCTAATTTGATTGCATCTGACATGAGGCCGTGCATGGACCACACGCACATGGTGCAAGGACCACGCGCCATGCAAGCACGTAGTTTGCATGTGGTGCTTGTGTGCGACGCAGCTGGGATGTGGCTATGTCATGCGGTTGTATCGTGCAGAATCATAATTTAAATTTATTTTAAATTTTAAAATTTTAATACATGAGATGTATTAAATCATTTTAATAATTTCTAAGAACGAATTGTGATTTTTGAAAGAGATAAAGATTTCTTTTTCAAATTAAAGCGAAACCCAATTGTTAGGAGCCGAACTCGCCTTTCTTTGATCTGGTCAAAGATCTTCCTCGGGAAATGTGTCACGATGCGGAGCGGCTACGATTAATGACCCTCAAAGTTTGCACCCTTCGACTGGATTAAGCGATTCGACTGACGAGGAATCGGATCAGCCGAGTTCGAAAATCTCTACTGTAGTTCGGTTTGGCTGGATGAGCCGAATGTACTGACTGAACAAAGACTTGGGTCGGCAGAAGAGCCGAACAGATGGAATACACAATGACTGGTCGGCTGAAAGAGCCGAATGCCTTTATATATATTGAATGTAACTTGTAGAAATAGTACAACGGTCGAGTGTGCCTGAAGGCATACAGACTCGGTTGATCTAGCTAAGATTCTACTCCTAGAGAAAAGCAGTAAGTGCGGGAAAGTAAAGGATTACAGGTAGACTACTCCTAAAAAATGCGAGAAAATCGCAAAGAAAATAAATGTGGTCTTCTGTTCTCGGGGAAAAGACCTCTTCTCAGGGCGTTATTTGCCTATTTATAGCTCGCCCATGTTGAGATTAGTTATTTTTCATCCATGATCAGCCACTCTCCCTATTTTTTGTGGCTACTTCCAGCCGATCGGAACCGCTTGTAACCGCTTGCGGTTACTGTAACTTCCCTCAGCCATATGCGGTACTTCTTCCAATTGTAACGACCCAGCCCACTAGCAATAATAACTCGTTGGGCCTAGCCAACAGCCCAAAATGCTTAAGCCCAGTTATTATTACTAGTGTCTAAGTCTCTTATAAAGACAATGACAACCCCTTTCCTATCCGATGTGGGACTATTGGGGTGTCACAGAAAATATAACGATCCAGCCCACTAGCAATAATAACTCATTGGGCCCAACCATCGGTCTAAAATGCTTAAGCCCAGTTATTATTACTAGTGCCTAAGTCTCTTATCAAGACAATGACAACCCCTTTCCCATCCGATGTGGGACTATTGGGGTGTCACAGACTCCCCCCCTTAAGGCCCTGACATTCTCGTCAGTCCAATCACACACAGCCCAAGATCACCAGGCGATGTGAGACTCGTCTCGCTAGCCCGTCATCCAGACCCTGGCTCAGCCGAGACTCGCCACACATGTCCAGCTGGTGAACCGGCTCTGATACCAAATGTAACGACCCAGCCCACTAGCAATAATAACTCGTTGGGCCCAACCACCGGCCCAAAATGCTTAAGTCCAGTTATTATTACTAGTGTCTAAGTCTCTTATAAAGACAATGACAACCCCTTTCCTATCCGATGTGGGACTATTGGGGTGTCACAGAAAATATAACGATCCAGCCCACTAGCAATAATAACTCATTGGGCCCAACCATCGGTCTAAAATGCTTAAGCCCAGTTATTATTACTAGTGCCTAAGTCTCTTATCAAGACAATGACAACCCCTTTCCCATCCGATGTGGGACTATTGGGGTGTCACAGACTCCCCCCCTTAAGGCCCTGACATTCTCGTCAATCCAATCACACACACACAGCCCAAGATCACCAGGCGATGTGAGATTTGTCTCGCTAGCCCGTCATCCAGATTCTGGCTCAGCCGAGACTCGCCACACATGTCCAGCTGGTGAACCGGCTCTGATACCAAATGTAACGACCCAGCCCACTAGCAATAATAACTTATTGGGCCTAGCCAACAGCCCAAAATGCTTAAGCCCAGTTATTATTACTAGTGTCTAAGTCTCTTATAAACCTAATGACAACTCCATTCCCATCCGATGTGGGACTATTGGGGTGTCACACCAATGCTCCTGGTGTACATAAAAATTTCTATTCTTAAGGAACAGTTGGGTGGAGTACCGGTGTACCACCTGGCCGCGCCTTATTGGCCCAACACCAATTAATTAGAATTCGGATTAGAGAATTTTATATTGCATGAATGTGATGTGTGTGAGGTGATGATCATGGATAGCAACCTTGAGATGTGCATGTATCATGTAATGATCTATGTGAATTGATGTAATTTAATAAGGACCCAATGTTAGAGTTTTTTTCTTTTTCTGGGTGTCTGCGCATACCAATTCAATTATGTAATTTGGAAACCTGCGTGCCTCATTAATTTTATGGGTTGTAAAGTTATTGTTGCAAAATTTATAAAGGAAAAGGGTAGTTTAGGTTCTATAGGGATTCGTTGAATTCAAGAGTTGATGCGATGCGTATCAAGTTTGGACCTGATGCTGATCAAGGGAGAAGACGAGTTGATCAACTCCAATCCGATTAAGATGCAGAATAAGAAAAGTTTTTCTTGTGTGTAATACCCTTATGACCTGATTCTGGCCTAGCGGCTCAGGTTCGAATCAAAAAAATCAATAATCATCATCGATAGTTATTTATTTATTTCTTATATGCGATATATGTATGTGTATTATCCGATGGTTTGCATGAGATTTAAATTAATAATAAATTAAACTGATGAGACAACTAATCTCTCTAAATAAAATATTAAGTTAATGGTGTTATGAACCCATTAGTGGCCTTCTACTGTTGTAGGGTGTGGGTGTCTCTTTTGTGTTGACTGATGCACCCGGATGCGGGGATCGGTTGCATTAGGAAGTCGTAACCATTCTATTGGCATGAGATGTTATGCGGTTAGAAAGGGGTTGAATCCAAGAATCTGTCAGGATGAGGATTCAATGACATTCTTATTTGCACAATGAACGGTGGGTCTAACTTAACCAGGAGATAAGGCCAAGAATAAGAATTTGTCAGGATGAGTCCTATATCTTATAGAGGTCAAAGATTAAATTGCAATTTGCTTTAGAAGTATTGAACAAGAGTTGTTTACTCATTTGTTTTCTTATTGCCAAGAATCTGTAAGGATGAGGTAGTGTGTAAACAAATGGGACTGCAATCCCCACTAGAAACTTTTTAGCGAAGTTTCCATTTTCTCCGCTCAGGGAGTGTGGAGATTCGTCAAATTAGTGGGAGGCACCATTTAGATTTAAAGACCCTAATCAAATGAATTATGATTAAGTTCACAACTAATTAGAATCTTAGCCTTCTACAGAAAAATGGCTGGTTCTAACCTACTTGCCAAAATACTCGATACTAATTGCTTAATTAGACCGAATTTCATCGATTGGCTGAGAAATTTGAGAATTGTTCTCAATTCTGAAAAATTAGCCTATGTTTTGAACATAGAGGCTCTAGCGGTGCCCGAAAATATAACAGCTCAGCAAAGAGTTGCCAGAAATAAATGGACTGATGATGATATGAAGGTAAAGTGCTATATGCTTTTGAATAATGAGTTGGAAAGCCAATATGAGCACATGGAGAGTACTGCTGATATTCTGCTCCATCTCAAGGAGTTGTATGATGAGCAAAGTCGAACAACTTGCTACGAGGTGTTGAAGCGATTGTTTAGGGCTAAGATATCTGATGGTCAGTCAATCAATAATCATTGCTTGGCAATGATTAAAGACATTGAGGAGCTTGAGAAGCTCAGGTTAACTATGGACGTAGAACTCCAAACGGATTTGATCTTACAGTCCTTACCAGATTCATTTTCCCAGTTCACCTTAAATTTTCAAACAAATAAAATTACTTGCACTCTTGCTGAGCTACTGAATATGGTCACGGCTAAAGAAATGCTGAAAGTCAATAAGGGGGTTAGTTTTGGCTATTGAACGGACTTCCTCCAAAAAAAAGTCTAAATGGAGAAAGAAGAAGCTTGCAAAGAAGCCAAAGACTGAACCTGTCAAGATAATTCCTAAAAAAAGGCCGCCAAAGGAACTTGTTTCCATTGTTAAAAGGATAGCCACTGTAAGAGGAATTGCTCAGACTATTTGGCTAGCCTGAAAGACAAGGTAAAGGACAAGACTTTTGAAGGTATGTCCGAGATTCATGTCATTGAGACTACTAACTTATCGATTTGTTCTACTTTCACATGGGGCATTGACTTTGGATGCAATTCACATTTATGTATTTCAATGTAGGGGCTAAAACAAAGTAGAAGAGTTAGGGATGGAGAGCTTACCCTATGCGTTGGAAATGGAGCAAGAGTTGCTGTTGTTGCCACGGGGACTTATCCTTTATGTCTGCCAACAGGAATAGTCTTAGAACTTAGAGATTGTCTTTATATTTCTAGTGTGACTAGAAACCTTATTTTTGTTTCACGTTTAGTATTGGTGAGTTATAAGTTTTTTTTTTGAAGTAAACGTTTGTTCAATTTATTTGAGAAATAATTTGATTGGTTATAATTCTTTAATAGACAATCTCTATTACTTACATATGGATGTTAGTATTAATACAGTTGATAATGGTATGAATAAGAATATCATTGGTTTCAAAAGACCAAGAGAGGAGGTAAATAAAACGAACTTGTGGCATCTTAGACTTGGTCACATTGGAGTAGATAGGATTAACAAGTTGGCTAAAGATGGTATCTTAGGGTCATTACCCTCTAAACCATACCTGACTTGTGAATCATATCTTCACGGAAAAAAGACTAAGTCTTCCTTTGTTGGACAAGGAGAGAGAGCTATCGAAATACTCACCCTAATACGTACTGATGAATGTGGACCATTCGATGTGTCTGCTTGGGGGTGACTATTTCTACTTTATTATCTTTACTAATGATTACTCATGGTATGGGTATGTGTACTTAATTAAACACAAGTCTGAAACCTTTGAAAAGTTTAAAGAGTTTAAACAAAAAGTAGAAAAGCAAATGGCAAAATAAATTACGACTCTTCGATAAGATCGAGGAGGGGAATCTCTTAGTACGGATTTCCTAACCTACCTCAAGAATAATGATATTGTCTCTCAATAGATTCCTCCTGCAACACCAGAATTGAATGGGGTGTCTGAATGGAGGAATTGAAATTTATTAGATACGGTTCGATCCATAATGAGCTTTACAGATTTACCTAATCGCTTTGTTATGCACTTCTTACGGCTATCTATATTCTGAACAGAGTGCCTTCCAAATCTATTCTGACCACACAATATGATAGGTGGCATGGTATGAAGCCAAGTTTCACTCATATTAAGATTTGGGGTTGTCTAGCTTATAATTAAGAAATTAAAGATGGACAAGTTAGAAAGCAGATAAGTCAAGGGTAGATTTATTGGATATCCCAAATAATCACTTGTATACTATTTTTATCTCCCAGAAAGCCATAATGTGATTGTGAGCCGTCATACCTTTTTTCTTGAAAATAAATTTATTTTGGTTGGAGGCAGTGGTAGGAAAATAGAACTAGAGGAGAAAGTCTGTTTATGATCGAGTATTCCAAGAGCCCTCCCTGATAACTCTATGACACCAGAGGTTACACCACCACCTCGCAAGTCAAGTAGGGTCTCACATCCTCCTGATAGATATATAGGATTATTTATAGAGGAGATGGATGGAATGATCCTAATGAAAGACAAGGACCATAGATGTCACGCCCCGCCATCGTTGCACAGTGGAGGTTATTCGGGCACTAGGTTATGCCCTCGTGCAAAATTATATGATGTTGTTTTTTTCTGGTTGAAATTCAACATATTGATTTTGTTACGCCTTGGATGAATAGTGGAAACTCTGTTCGTTCGGTGGTCTGTGCACGCACCTACATAGCCTCGCTGTGCAATGGGGTGAGGCGTGACAGATTGAGATGGTATTAGAGCGAGAATGAATCTAGGAGGACCTAGAAAAGCTTAGACTTGGAAAGCCTTAAGGACTTAGGCTCATGAGTAGACGTAACTTGTGGCAAAAGTCGAATAATTGCGTCAAAGTATGTCTCCAATAGCTTCTTGGAGGCGAACTGAAGGTGTTGCACCCACCGGTAGATGGTAGGTCCACGGGATTGGTGGACGGGATCATACTCACATAGTCTGTATTTTGGCTTGTGGAGATCATGAATCTCAAGTCGTGAGCTCCGAAGTATCACACGATAGCGGGCGAGGGGCACGATGGTGCCTCCCTGGCAGACAGCCAAGGTGGTGGCTCGGGAGTGAAAGACCTCCTCCCCACATGGCCGGCCAAGGTGGTGGCTCTGGAGTGAAAGACCTCCTCCCCACATGGCCGGCCAAGGTAGTGGCTCGGGAGTGAAAGACCTCCTCTGTAAGGAATCAGAAATCTTGAAACGCGAATTCGAACTTTGATCGAAATTGATCGAAATTGAGTTTGGGACGCTTCGGAGAGGCCGAAGGCGTCGAAAATGCATAAAGTGCATTGGAAAGGGCCTCGGAGAGCAAGCTGGTATGTTCTGCATACTTGCAGAATTTGCTCTCGGGGACCGGTCCCTCCCAGGGACCGGTTCCCGTAAGCTTGGTGAGTGGCAGAAAAATGCTGCACACAGAATGGCTCTCCGGGTCCAGTCCCTCAAGAGTGAAGGACCGGTCCCCGTATGCGTAAAATTGGCAGAATTACTCTGCCCGCAAAGTTTGCTCTCGGGGACCGGTCCTTCTAGGGACAGACCGGTCCCCGTACCCGAAAATGCCCTGGGTTGGGCTATGCATAACTTGCATTATGGAGGGGGTTTTCAGCAATTGTGCATTATGAGGGCTACTTGAGGGCCATCCCTCTCTCTCTTTCCCTCATTTCCCTAACCCTACACCAAAAACACTCTCTCTCTCTCTCTCTAAGCTCTCATCCTCTCTCTCTAGAAGGTGAAGAAGAAGGAGGATTTGGTGGAGATTGAAGCCAAGGGAAGGATCTTCATCTTCATCATCATCTTCTCCACCTTGAGAGCAAGCTATAGAGGTAAGCTTCATTGAGCTACAATGGTAGATTTTTAGAGTTTGGATTATAAGCTTTAGAAATGGATTAGTTGGAATCCTAGCATGCCTAATTGATGCTAAATGCATGAATCTAGGACTTTGTTGGAGTATTTTGCATTAGTTGCGACTTAGGGGCACCAAATGGGGGTTTTATGAAATGTTGGGTATTGATCTAAGTTGATCATGTATTAACCTAATTGATAGGCTTTCCGACGCGTAGGCGAAGACGGTTCGATGATTCGTCGAACCTGTGCAAAGTTATCGACAAAAAGGACCTTCCAAGCTTCGTTTTCACCTGGGAGGCTGAGACGACGTCGTAAAATCGCCGAATCGCATTTCTAGAGTCATGACAATGCCAGAAGGTGGGTGGTGTCATCCCGAAGCAACCGGCTCCTCTTTATATCTTAGTGTATTGAAATCTTGCATCTCTTACATATATGCATGGTAGGATAATATGTGCATTGCCATTACCTTATGCCTTCCTAGATGATATCATAGTGTGAGTTGAATGCTTGATATAGTGGATAGATAAGGATTGCGTCGAGACATTGAATCCTATAGTACTGAGATAAGAGATGGACTCGATGGTTTGATAAAAACATAACGAGTGGCATGTAACTAACAAATGACAACAGAACGAGTGGCATACAACTTAGTGTAGTGTGACACTCTGACGTGTGAACTTAGGGATAGGCGAATTCCCTGGTGATGAGTCGGTGAACAAGAATTAGTGTAGTTAAACACTTGCATACGAACATTGGGATAGGTGGATTCCCGAGTGACTATTAGCCCTAGTGGATAGGGTATCTTCGAGTTGAGAGGATTGGATCATACTCACATGTCTGTTCAGAGCTTGTGGTGGTCGCTCCACACAAGCATGCGCTCCGGAGTATGTCACACGAGGGATAGCCTTATGGGGTCCCGCAAACGGTCTCGGGTTTGTTGAGCGAGTTGAATCTCCTTACCTTACGAGATGGCTATGTAAGTCGTGGGTGAACCTTCGGGTAAGCCAAGAGATTGGATGAACAAGAAAATAGCATTACTTCTTGGACATAGTAGCATGTTAGCTTATTACCTATCACATTGTGCATGCATACACTGTATATGATTTGGGCATAGTAGTGTAGTTTTCTTACTATGTCGTTACTGCTTTCACATATCTATCTACCTATCTATTTGCTTGTGCCCACTTGGACCTAGTGGAGAGATCGGCGGAGTCGGCGGCCGAACCCACTAGGAACTATGGACAATAGTTCTCACCCTACTGTGTTGCAGGACCGAGCACGAGTGCGCCGGGTGAGGACCGTGGTAAGGGCTTAGCGCCCTAGTGATAGTAGAGGCCTTCCTTTTGCATTAGTAGCACTCTATATATATATGAGAATAGATGTTGTATAAGTTGTGAGATGCTCTGGAGAGTGATGAGGTGAACTTGTACCTATATTTTGGAAAATACAAATGTAGATGTAAATCAATTGTATATGGATGAATGGATGTAATAGATAGAATCTCTCTTTTGTGCACTTGTATGTATACTTGTGTTACTTGCTCTTATTGTAAAGCACTTGTGGTGCTTCTCTCCTTGTTATGTATACTTGTGTTACTTGCTCTTATTGTAAAGCACTTGTGGTGCTTCTCTCCTTGTTGGTTTGGATCATGTATGTATTGAATTGTTCCTGGGTGAATTCTTGTACATGATTTCGTGGTTGAGCCTTGGGCGGACAGGAAAGGTGTTGTCCGTTCGGCGTCTGTTTGACGCGCCCGAACTAGCCAAATTGGCGGTCTCGAGGCGTGACAGAAGAATGGTATAAGAGCAAGTTAGGAGCAAGTAAAGAGAGAGTCTAGGAATGACCTAGGAGACCTTAGGATGGAAACCTTAAGGCTATAGGTGCGCGAGTGAGATGAGAACCTGTATCATTGGCGGAAGTTGATTCGAATGGGTCGAAGTTGGTGGCGTGTCTCTAGTTGTGAATAGAGACGGATTCAAGTGGTATTAGTTCTTGACTCAAGGTGGTTGTGTCGACGGTCGACGACATGACGCTAACAGTCTAGAATGAGTACACTTGCGTGATTCCGCCTGATTTATGTCATCGAGTCGTTTTGTCTGGTAACTGCAGTGGAGTCTTGGGTTCAGGTGGTTAACCAAGTTGTTGCTTTTCAGGAGCTAATGTTCCCAAGACGCTACACACGTAGATCCATTCCGGCACCGCCTCCTAAGGTGCCCGAACCAACGGGGTCTAGTGAGGTGCAGGAGCTGCGGGTGCAAATGACTGCACTAGCCGGTGTGGTGCAGCCTAAGAAAATCGGTTCGAGCGGCTCCAGGAACTTATTGAGCGACAGGTGGGGGCGGCGACCGCGACAGCGACCGAAGGTCGTGATCCGCCCGCCCTCTCGGCGCGCGTGCCTGAAGCGGCTGAGGGTGAGGGCATAGCGGCGGTTCCGGTGGCGGCACGTCCCCCGCCGGCAAGTATTCCTCCAACAGCTTCGGGTTCGGCGACACCCGATGCGGCGGTCGAGAAAGTGGAGCGGAAGCGGATGTTGGCAGCTCTCGTTAAGTTTAAGAAGTTCAACCCACCTATCTTTGAGGGGGAGAAGGTGGAACCATCGATGGTGGAGTTATGGATTGACTCGATGGAGACGCTCTTCGAGGATCTGTACACCTTGGAGAAGGATAAGGTATACCTCGCCACCCATTGCCTCGAGAAGGCGGCGAAGGTGTGGTGGAAGCGGGTAAAGCGGGATCGACCTTCTGATCTTCCGCCTATGTTATGGGAGGAATTTAAGAATGCAATGTTCGCAAATTACTTCCCCGACACGGTGAAACGGAAGCTCTAGGAAAAGTTTCGCAAGTTGAGGCAGGGGGATCGCTCAGTGGCAGACTACGAACAGGAGTTCTCCTATATCATAGATTGTGTCCCGGATGTTGTTCGAGATGACCGGGACCGTGCCGACTGGTTCTTGCGATAACTTCGGCCGGGGATATATAGGGCCGTGCAAATATTCAAGCTCTCGACCTTTGCGGAGGTTTTTGATCGAGTATTGTGGGCGGAGCATGGCGATGCCCACGTGCGAGAGGAGCGCGAGCTGATGGCCGAGTCAAAGGACAAGGGGAAGAAGCATTAGGGCGGTGGTTCGGGAGGACAATCTAGCTCCAAAAAGCCCCTGAAGTATCTGCGATCGCAGTCCAGAGGCCGTGGAGCGCCGCGGTGTGTTATATGCGGTGGAGACCACCCTGCGTCGCGTTGGAGTCAGCGACAGGGGAAATGCTTCAAGTGTGGGCCAGCGGGACACTTCATCCGCGACAGTGTAGGCAAGCAGGACACTTCATCCGCGACTGTCCTGGGGGAGCCTCGCCTGCCCCGTTCGTCGAATCGGCTCCAGCGACTCCGGCACACTATAGAGAAGCCCCACCGACGGTAGCATCTGCTGGACGTGCGATGGCACCGCATTAACCTGAGATGACGCGATCGGCTCCGAGCGGACAGGTATTCGCCGCTCAAGTCGAGGAGCCTGTCGAAGCTGAGGAGCGTCACGTTGTGGCAGGTATGGTTTTAATTAACGGAGTTCGCTCCAGGGCTATGTTAGATACAGGTGCCACACATTCGTTCATCAGTAGGCCATTTGCGCAAATGCATGACATTGGCATTCAATTGAGTAAGAGCACTAGGCGAGTAGAGGGCCCCGGGTGTGCGTTCGTTATTCGCAAGGAGTGTCCGGTGTGTCCAGTTCAAGTGGGCAACTGGATAATCCCTATTCGTATGTTGATGCTCAAGAGGTTGAAGGATTTCGATGTTATATTGGGTATGGACTGGCTCTCAAAATACTATGCATCCATCGACTGCAGGAGTAAAGTGATAACATTTCGGGAGCCGGGTTAGGAAGAATTTACTTATCGAGCTTGCAAGAGCTCGTGCTTTGTCACGACGGTGTCGGTGACGAGAGCGAGGAAGTTGGTTAACAGCAGTTGCGCGGATTATTTGGCGACCGTTGTGGAGGTGGACCAAGTGGTTCCGGTACTCGAGGAGTTGTCAGTAGTTCGGGAGTTTCCGAATGTATTCCCTACGGAGTTGCCAGGGATGCCGCCAAATCGGAAGATCGAGTTCGTGATAGACTTGATCCCCGGAACGGCACCGATTTCAAAGGCTCCGTATCGTATGGTACCGGCAGAATTAAAGAAGTTGAGGGCTCAGTTGCAAGATCTCCTCGACAAGGAATTCATTAGGTCGAGTGTGTCGCCATGGGGAGCCCCAGTATTGTTTGTGCGGAAGAAAGACGAGACGTTTTGACTCTGGGTGGATTATCGCGAGTTGAACAGGGTCACTATCAAGAATAGGTACCCATTACCCCGAATCGACGATCTATTCGATTAATTGCAAGGGTCGTGCGTGTACTCCAAGATAGACCTTCAGTCCGGTTATCATCAGTTGAAGATAAAGCCGGAGGATGTTCAGAAGATCGCATTTCGCACGTGGTACAAACACTACAAATTCACGGTTATGCCATTTGGACTCACAAACGCCCCGGCAGCATTCATGGATTTGATGAACCGTGTCTTCAAGGAGTACTTGGACCGATTCATCGTGGTTTTTATAGACGACATCTTGGTCTATTCTTGCAGTGATAAGGAACATGCCGAGCATTTGAGAATGGTGCTTCAAATCCTTCGGGAGGAGAAACTATATGCAAAGTTAAAGAAGTGCGACTTTTGGCTCCGAGAAGTCGCATTTCTAGGGCATGTTATTTCCGAGGGTGGTGTTTCTGTCGACCCGAGGAAAGTAGAGGCGATCAAGGATTGGCCGCGCCCGACTATTGTCACAGAGGTTCGAAGCTTCGTGGGCTTGGCGGGCTACTATAGACGGTTCGTGGAGGGTTTCTCGAAAATCGTTATTCCACTTACCCGTCTGACTCAGAAGGGCACCAAGTTTATTTGGAGTGATGAATGCAACCGGAGTTTCAACGAGTTGAAGGAGAAATTGACTTCGACTTCAGTGCTTGCCTTATCGGTGCCAGGTGAAGACTTTGTGGTTTACAGCGATGCGTCCTATTTGGGATTAGGGTGTGTTCTGATGCAGGGCGGGAAGGTGATCGCGTATGCATCCTGTCAGTTGAAGAGTTACGAGAAGAACTACCCTGTCCACGACTTGGGGTTAGCCGCGGTGTTATTTGCTCTCAAGTTGTGGAGACATTATTTGTACGGCGCGCGTTGCGAAGTGTATACTGACCACAAGAGTCTAAAATATATGTTTACATAGAAAGGGCTGAACATGCGACAATGGCGGTGGTTAGAGCTGCTAAAAGATTCTGATGTTGATATTCTCTATCACCCCGGGAAGGCAAATATAGTCGCAGATGCGCTTAGCAGGAAGTCGGCGGAGAACCTCGCATTGCGGGTCACAAACCAAGTACCTCTTTGGAAAGAAATGGGGCAAATTGATCTCGAGGTTGTAGCTCCGGAGATTCCGGCTATGTTGTCAGCTCTCGTTGTCCAACCAACCCTGTTGGAGAGGATTAAAGGGTTGCAACTTGCAGATCCGACTCTCCAGAAGGTGCGGCGCGACATCGAGAGTGGACACGGCAGCAATTTCAGTATAGACAAATGCCGAGGATATGCTTCAGTTTCGCAACCGGTGGTGCATGCCGAAAAATGAACAGACACGAAAGCTAATTTTGCGAGAAGCGCATTGGTCGCCTTATAGCATCCACCCGGGCGGCACCAAGATGTATCAAGATTTGAAGTTGCATTACTGGTGGCCAGGAATGAAAGATGACATTGGATGCTATGTGGCGCAGTGCCTGGTATGTCAGCAGGTTAAGGCGGAGCGCCGGCTTCCAGCGGGAAAGCTGCAGAGTTTGCCTGTTCCTGTTGGGAAGTGGGAGGACGTAACTATGGACCTTGTGGTCGGCTTGCCTCGTTCGTTGGGTGGCCATGACACAATCTGGATATGGATCATTTGACGAAGTCGGCGCACTTTCTGCCGATCCACACGACCTGGACAGGAGATAGGTTGGCGTGGGTTTATCTTGACGAGGTGGTGAGATTGCACGGGGTGCCTAAGTCGATAGTATCAGATTGAGATCCCCGGTTCACCTCACACTTTTGAAAAAGCCTGCAGGAAGCATTGGGCACACGACTCTAGTTCAGGACTACATTTCATCCTCAGACCGATGGGCAGTCAGAGAGAACTATCCAGATTCTTGAGGATATGTTGCGAGCGTGTGTCATTGACTATAAGGGCGGTTGGGCAAGTCACCTACCGATGGTTGAGTTCGCTTACAACAACAGTTACCAAGCTAGTATTGAGATGGCACCATTCGAGACTCTCTACGGGCGGAAGTGTCGATCACCGATACATTGGAGTGATGTGGGCGAACGGGTGGTACTTGGTCCCGATGTCTTGCGGGAGGCGGAGGAGAAAGTCCGCCTTGCTCGCCAGAGATTACTTGCAGCGCAGTCTAGGCAGAAGAGCTACGTGGATAAATGCCGTAAGGATTTGGAATTCGCGGTGGGTGACTGCGTCTTCTTGAAGGTATCGCCCATGAGGGGTGTGAAGCGATTCGGAGTGCAGGGAAAGTTGAGTCCCCGTTACATTGGGCCGTACGAGGTTTTGGAGCACGTTGGTGCAGTGGCTTATCGACTCGTGTTGCCGCCAAAACTCGCGGATGTCCACAATGTATTCCATGTCTCCAACCTTCGCATGTATATTCACGACCCCGAGCACGCGTTGTCGTATGAACCGCCAGAACTTCAAGAGGATTTGAGCTACGAAGAATTCTCGGTGATGATTATCGCTCGAGAGGTGCGCAAACTGAGAAATCGCGAGATTCCCTACGTCAACATTCGATGGAGCAAACACGACGATCGTGAAGCCACGTGGGAACTCGAGGAAACGATGAAAGCGCATCATCCCCACCTTTTTGAGGAGTAAGGTATGGATTTAAGTTGGATTGGGATTGGATGAGTTTCGAGGACGAAACTATTTTAAGGAGGGGAGATTGTAAGGAATCGGAAATCTTGAAACGCAAATTCGAACTTCGATCGAAATTGATCGAAGTTGAGGTCGGCACGCTTCGGAGAGGCCGAAGGCGTCGAAAATGCATAAAGTGCATTGGAAAGGGCCTCGAAGAGCAAGCTGGTATGATTCTGCATACTTGCAGAATTTGCTCTCGGGGACCGGTCCCTGGCGGGAGGGACCGGTTCCCGTAAGCTTGGTGAGTGGCAGAAAAATGCTGCGCACAGAATCGCTCTCGGGGTTCGGTCCCTCAAGAGTGAAGGACCGGTCCCTGTACTCGTAAAATTGGCAGAATTACTCTGCCCGCAAAGTTTGCTCTCAGAGACCGGTCCCTCAAGGGACAGACCAGTCCCCGTACCCGAAAATGCCCTGGGTTGGGCTGTGCATAACTTGCATTGTGGAGAGGGTTTTCAGCAATTGTGCATTATGAGGGCTACTTGAGGGCCATCCCTCTCTCTCTTTCCCTCATTTCCCTAACCCTACACCAAAAACACTCCCTCTCTCTCTAAGCTCTCTTCCTCTCTCTCTAGAAAGTGAAGAAGGAGGAGGATTTGGTGGAGATTGAAGCCAAGGAAAGAATCTTCATCTTCATCATCATCTTCTCCACCTTGAGAGCAAGCTAGAGAGGTAAGCTCCATTGAGCTACAATGGTAGATTTTTAGAGTTTGGATTATAAGCTTTAGAAATGGATTAGTTGGAATCCTAGCATGCCTAATTGATGCTAAATGCATGAATCTAGGGCTTTGTTGGAGTATTTTGCATTAGTTGCAACCTAGGGGCACCAAATGGGGGTTTTATGAAATGTTGGGTATTGATCTAAGTTGATCATGTATTAACCTAATTGATAGGCTTTCTGACGCGTAGGCGAAGACGGTTCGATGATTCGTCGAACCTGTGCAAAGTTATCGGCAAAAAGGACCTTCCGAGCTTCGTTTTCGCCTAGGAGGCTGAGACGACGTCGTAAAATCGCCGAATCGCATTTCTAGAGTCATGACAACGCCAGAAGGTGGGTGGTGTCATCCCAAAGCAACCGGGCTCCTCTTTATATCTTAGTGTATTGAAACCTTGCATCTCTTACATATATGCATGGTAGGGTAATATGTGCATTGCTATTTCCTTATGCCTTCCTAGATGATATCATAGTGTGAGTTGAATGCTTGATATAGTGGATAGATGAGGATTGGGTCGAGACATTGAATCCTATAGTACTGAGATAAGAGATGGACTCGATGGTTTGATAAAGACATAACGAGTGGCATGTAACTAACAAATGACAACAGAACGAGTGGCATACAACTTAGTGTAGTGTGACACTCTGACGTGTGAACTTAGGGATAGGCGGATTCCCTGGTGATGAGTCGGTGAACAAGAACTTAGTGTAGTTAAACACTTGCATATGAACATTGGGATAGGTGGATTCCCGAGTGACTATTAGCCCTGGTGGATAGGGTATCCTCGAGTTGAGAGGATTGGATCATACTCACATGTCTGTTCAGAGCTTGTGGTGGTCGCTCCACACAAGCGTGCGCTCCGGAGTTTGTCACACGACGGATAGCCTTATGGGGTCCCGCAGACGGTCTCGGGTTTGTTGAGCGAGTTGAGTCTCCTTACCTTACGAGATGGCTATGTGAGTCGTGGGCGAACCTTCGGGTAGCCAAGAGATTGGATGAACAAGAAAATAGCATTACTTCTTGGACATAGTAGCATGTTAGCTGATTACCTATCACATTGTGCATGCATACACTGTATATGATTTGGGCATAGTAGTGTAGCTTTCTTACTATGTCTTTACTGCTTTCACATATCTATCTACCTATCTATCTGCTTGTGCCCACTTAGACCTAGTCGGGAGATCGGCGGAGTCGGCGGCCGAACCTACTGGGAACTATAGACAATAGTTCTCACCCCACTGTGTTGCAGGACCGAGCACGAGCGCGCCGGGCGAGGACCATGGTAAGGGCGTAGTTCCCTAGTGATAGTAAAGGCCTTCCTTTTGCATTAGTAGCACTCTATATATATATATGAGAGTAGATGATGTATAGGTTGTGAGATGCTCTGGAGAGTGATGAGGTGAACTTGTACCTATATTTTGGAAGATACAAATGTAGATGTAAATCAATTGTATATGGATGAATGGATGTAATAGATAGAATATCTCTTTTGTGCACTTGTATGAATACTTGTGTTACTTACTCTTATTGTAAAGCACTTGTGGTGCTTCTCTCATTACTGGTTTTGATCATGTATGTATTCAATCGTTCCTGGGCGAATTCTTGTACATGATCTCGTGGTTGAGCCTTGGGCGGACAGGGGAGGTGCTGTCCGTTCAGCGTCTGTTTGATGCGCCCGAACTAGCCAAATTGGTGGTCTCGGTGTCACGCCCCGGGACCGGCGGAGGCCCTCCCGGTAGCGTGCCCAGACCCGCCATATGTCTACACATATAAGGCGTCTACAATAAAAGCGGAAGTAAAAGCAAGTAATAGAACAAATAGAAGAAGTGAAATAATGAGCAGCTAATGATATCAGAGCGAGTAAGGTTCTAACATCTACATCAAGGTAAAGGAGTAAAGCTAGACAGTANGATGTTTAGAAGACTTGGTTTCATTCTTGTTTATTCAAAATTAAGTTTTCTGGAAAAACTCAGGGGTCGGGGACCGGTCCTTGATCAGAGGGACCGGACCCATCAAGCTTCTCTGCGTAGAAGGTTTGGGAGACCGGTCTCTGATCATGAGGACCGGTCCCCGTACGTGGTTTTTCTTGTTGCGCAGGGAAAGACCGGTCTCTGAATTGAGGACCGGTCCCCGTACGCATATTTTGACATCTACGCAGCGAAAAACTGGACCTCACCTTGGAGGACCGGTCTCCCAAGGACCGGTCTCCTCGAGAGGACCGGACCCTGAGACCGTCGTCTGTTTTTAAAATTGAGTATTTAGAATCCTAGTCTATCTAGAAGTCTTCTAAACCTATAAATATGATATGAGGATCTCCATATGACGTGTGTTGAGCGAGATAAACTTTTAGAAACCCTAACGACTTGATTTGAGTGTTTGATCCATGTTTCTCAATATCAAGTGTTAGATCACCGTTTTGATTCTTCAGTTTTTGATTTAAACTTTCTTTAAGAATCAAATTGGTGATGTTTTGATTTGGGTTTTTCCTCATATCATATGTGCTTTCAAAGAGTTTAAATCACCACAAATTGTTTAATCTCTACGAGCTTCGATGGAGCGTTAACGCGTGGATCTCGCGTGAAGACCGTGGATTCGGTAGGCGTTTCGTGGAATCGAGGCGTGTGTGGCTGCAAGGATTTGCAGTGTGATCGGTTGGAGGATTTCAAGCGATCGAGGACTGGCAAAGATATTCTACAACGAGAATTCGGTATTTCGAGTCTTGTATCTTTGATAAATCACTTGTACTCAAGTTTTCTTAGTGGATTTCTTTGTGTGATCGGTCCCGTGGGTTTTTCTCTCCGGTTTGGAGTTTTCCCACGTTAATTCTCGGTGTGCTGATTTTATTTTTCCGCATTCTATTTTAATTTTGCATCGAGTTTCGAGATTGTTGCCGTTTACACCTATTCAACCCCCTCTAGGTGTCTTTTACCTTTTAGATCCTAGGGATCCATATCTTACACTCAGTGTAGTTGTATTATTAGTTCTTAGTTTTTGTATTTTCTTATGCCTGATTAGACCTAGTGGGAAAGTCAGCGAGGTCGGCGGCCGAATCCACTGGGAACTTCTTTTAGTTCCCGTCCTCTTGTTTTGTAGAGCCATTATTTTTGTAGTACCAACCATGAGTTGAGTAGCACCAGACTAATGTGTGGGCATGGCGTCATTGATAGCAAGGTTACCTTGTGTAGTTTACCCCTGTGTACATGTGTGTATGTGGGAGTGTATGAGAGAAGGTTGGCTGCTGTGAGGGGAAGAACAAATAAGGTGGCCAAATTCGCAAGAGCCCCATGCACCTATTGGAAATTTTAGTTTCAGCTCAATTTAAATCTGATACTTCCAATTGGAGCCCTTCTGAATATTCGTTTGCGCTCCAATTTAACAAGCAAGCTCAATTAAAGTTAAACAGAAGTACGTGATCTTAACTTTTTAGTTTTGAATCATTTTTTGTTACCGAAAGGTCTACCGACTAAAATCTTTACCAGATTGCTGTTAGCCTCCGTTTTCACTCCTCGGGTGTCGGAATGACATGAAACTTTCAATCCGACCTCAGAAAAATAATTTCGACATATTCTCAAATTTTTATAATTTTCTAACACTGAATTTTTAGCTAAAAGATAGGTCATGTTCTTTACAGAAAATTTCAAATCTCCTATTTTCATTTCAATTTTACCATAAATTATTTCTAAATTATCTTTTACTTTTCTAAGTCCAATAAAAATAGTATCTCATACTATATTTATTTACTCTTGATTTTATATAAAATAAATTCGGTGTACTACAATAGAGATGATCCTAGAACTTATAGCGAAGCAATGTCAGACATCGACTCTGATAAATGGTTGGAAGTTATGAAGTCTGAAATGGACTCAATGTATTCCAATCAAGTATGGATTTTGGTTGATCTACCGGAGGTATTGTACCCATTGGATGCAAATGGATCTTCAAAAGAAAAATTGGTTGTAATGAGAAGGTAGAGACCTACAAAGCTAGGCTAGTAGCAAATGGTATAGTCAACATAAAGGCATTGACTATCGGGATACCTTTTCACCTGTAGCTATGTGTAATATACCGAACTTCTACAATTGTGGAGTTCTTATGGGAGTAGCTTAAAAAGCTATTAAAATAGTTTCGGCAAAGTTTGGGGAGTGTTCGAGTGTTTTCGGCGTAAACTGAGCATGAAAACAGACTTCGAAATGTTAAATCTATCAAACCTATAGATTTTGTATTGAGTATCAGTACTGGAATCTAGATACCGGTAAGCAATACAAAAATGGAGGGAAACAAGCTTTCGGGTTTTGAGGAACTGAAACTTGAGTACCGATATTGATTTTGTACTATGTACTAGTATTAGGACCTAGATACCACCAATACGCAATAGAAAACCTGAGAACCCGACGTTCGAGTTTTCAGGAACTGGATTTTGGGTACCAGTATTAAATGACCGTGTACCAGTACACCAATTCAAGTATGGGTACACAATTTACAGAATGCAGTTTTTGACGAGTATTTTGGTAATTCAAGTGGTAGCCTGTGACGCACTGGACCTTTGCAAATTGCGAGTTTCGAGTGTTTGCATGTATTTCGAGCTTTTCCACACTTGGTGGAGGGTTGTAGAATGTTTTCCGACCTAAAAAGTTCGAAAACCTGAGTTCTGGATGAGTCCTGAGAGTTTTTACTCTCGGGGACTGGTCCCTGAAAGGAGAGACCGGTCCCCCAGTGAGCAGTGCTGCGGCAGCCCTGAGGCAACCGGTCCCTGGCGGGCGAGACCGGTCCCCGAGCGCGTCTACGCAGTGAGAGACCGGTCCCGCGCAGTGAGAGACCAGTTCCCGAACGTCGGTTTTTCGGGTTCGCAGCGAGAGACCGGTCCCTGCTGGGGAGAGACCGGTCCCTCTGGGCGAAAACTGCCCAAACCGGGCTGATGTAATATTAAATTTTTGAGGGGCCTCACAGGATTTTGTTACAAGAGAAGGCTTATATGGCCACTTCTCCTTCTCTCCTTCCTCACTTCACCATTTCTCTTGCTTCTAGAGAGAGAGAGAGAGGGAGAGAGTGGGAGAGGAAGGAGAAGAAGAGCTTGTAGAGGACTTGGAGCTTCACCTCCACCCTTTCTTCTCCCTTTTGGTGGATTGGAGCTTACTTTTGGAGCTTGGTGGTGGACCAAACTTCAACCTTGGGCATTTTGAGCTTGGATTGAAGCTTCCAAAGGGTTAGTGACATGTTTCCTCCTTTAGATTCTTGTTTTGGTNGCGGGTCTGGGCACGCTACCGGGAGGGCCTCCGCCGGTCCCGGGGCGTGACATAGCCTATATAAAGGGGAGCCTTCTCCCCTTTCCTTTGTTAACCCATACGCACACACAAGAAAAGAAAGGGAGAGAGAGAAGCTCCTCTCTTTCACTCTTTTCTTCTTCATCTTCCTCTTCTCCAACCCTTGGAGCTTGAGAGATCAAATTAGGAGGAAGGATTTGGAGGTAGAGGACTTTCTTCTTGAGCAAAGAAGAAGAGGAAAGCTTTGGGCAAAGGTGAGTTTTTGGGATTTGAAGTTAGGGTTTTGGATTTAAACCTTATAAAATGAATTTTTATCAAACCCTAGGCTAATTTAGGCTATAAATTGTAGAGATTAGCAAATGAAATTGGGTTTTGCCATAAATTTTAAAAAACCCTAGATCAAATGAGGGTTTTTGGATTTGAAGGGTCTAAAAATTGTTTGAACCTTTGAAACCCTAATTGGAGGTTAGAAAATCATGTTGGGAAACTTGATTTCATGGAATAAAATCATTTAGATGTTCAAAGGAGGTAACAAATCCTTTTTGCTATTGTAGGACAAGAAGCTTGGAATTAAGCTCATAGCTAAAGAGAGAGCCTAATTGCAAGTGTCTACAAGCAATTACGATGCTTTGTGAGGCGGGTTGTGCTTCACCAAAGTGATTGGGCCACTTCCATGCCAAAGAGTAAAATTTAATATTTGTTTTACTTGATACATGTAATGGTAGGTTAATTGGTAAATATGAAGATATGAATCATATGTTACTAGAATAATCATCTACCAATGGAAAAGAACAATAGGTGTCACGTCCCGCTCCGAATCCACTACCAGTTTGGCACGGTTCGGGCGCGCCGGACGGACCGCCAAACGGACAGCACCTCTCCTGTCCGCTCAAGGCTGAGCAACCAGATCATGTATAGTTAAGCGCCCAGGGAATGCTTAAATAACATACATGACCGATACGATGCACCCAAGTGCACTATAACTAAGAGCAAGAACCACAAGCGAATGTACAAGTGTATAAAGAGAGATAGTCTAACTATTACAACCATTCAACATTTATATCATTTGAATATATTACATTTTCATCTTCCAAAATATAAATACATGTTTTCCAAAATACATCATGGCTCTCCAATATCTATCCAAAATATACATGGTATCTAGTACACGAGGGTACTCTAATGCATAAAGGAAAGCTACTAACTATGCTCAGGGCGTTATACCCTTGCCGCGATCCTCGCTCGGCTCGCCTCTGTGTGTACCTGTACCCCAAAACCACACGGAGTGAGAACTATATAAATATAGTTCCCAGTGGGTTCGGCCGCCGATGCCGCCGGTTTTTCCACTAGGTCTAAGATGGCACAGATAGAGAGATAGATATATAGAAATGAACTGCAACTACTCTATTATGCCATCAATGATAATAATGCATGCAACAACTACTATCATGCTAGTATCATATCATGAGCATATAAAAGTGCATAGTAATGTAAACTACAACATACACTACGTCTATTCAAGGTAATAATGTAAGTCTACTATGCATTCCATGTTTACTATCCAATCTACTTGGTTGACCCGTAGGTTAACCCTCGACTCACTCTTAATCTCATAGGTGAGGAGAAGCTGCACTCGCACACCGAGACCGTCTGCGGGACAACTACGTCTGTCCCTAGTAAAGTACTCTGGAGACTCGTGCCACGGTGGAGCGACCACCGACAGCGAAAACAGACTAGTGAGTATGATCCAATCCTCTTAAGAGGATACCCTATCTACAAGGGTCAATGTGCCTCTGCTGCACAATATACAATGCATCCTAGATGCCGGGACCTCTACTATCCCAAGAACCATGTCATGTTTACTACACTAGACTCGATGCCACTCGTTCAGTCGTTGTAGTAATATCTTCTAACTAGTCGACATGTCACTCGTTCAAGTTTAGTGTTTCTACTATACTAGTCAATGCCACTCTACTAGGCTATGTCCAAGTTCGGCTTTTTATGCCATTATAGGATTTTCATGTCACAAGACCCAATCCTCATGCTACCCTAGTCCATGTGTTCGACTCATAAGTTACACTACTAAAAAGCATGCAAGGAAAAGGAATATACATCTATTAATCCTATAATACAATATGATCAACATATATATAACTTAGACATAAAAGGAAACCCGGCTGCTTCGGGATGACACCCCCCACCTCTTGGTGATGTCTTGAAGCTACGATTCTTTTTCCAAGTGTGGCAATCTGTACCGTAGCGGCTTAGATCTTCGATATCTCCACGTACACTGGTCGAATTGCCAAACCGAGCGTACCGTTGCGTCAGAATACCTACCAATTATGTTAGAGGAGGGTCAAACGAGATCAATCCTCTACTTTTTCAAAAACTCTCTTTTGGATGCCCTAGAAGCTCAATATTGCAAAATGCCATCTACTAGCAATTAATCATGCAATTAATGAGATCATCCACTTCTAGAGATCCACTAGAGTCCATCTAACTAGATTCTAAGAGATCAAAGCAAACCCTAGCATATCTACCATGAGAGAGTGTTGAAACTTACCTCTATGCTAGCTTAAAAGAGAGAAGAGAGGAAGAGGGAGAAGTCCAAAAGTTTCATTTTCTTGATCTCCTTCTTCTTCTCCTTCTTTTTCTTCCTTCTTTTCCTTCTTTTTTCTTCTTATTCTTCTCTTTTGTTCTTTCCCTTTTCTAGAGAGAGAGAGAGCAAGAGAATGTGAGAGAGAGAGGGAGTGGAATGAGAGATGAGAGAGGGAGGGGACCCCTAAGCCCCTCTATTGTAACAATATCCCAACAGCCCCCTCAACTTTCACCTCTGTGCACTGCCCCTTACTAAGCATTTTTCGCCCAGAGGGACCGGTCTCCCTGACCTGGAACCGGTCCCCGAGAGCTTCAGCTCGGGTCATGCTTTCGGGTACCGGTCTCTCCCAGAGAGACCGGTCCTCGGGAGACCGGTTTCTTCCTTAGAGACCGGTTCCCGAAAGCAGGATTTTCGGGACTTAACCAAATTTTGGCTTTTCTCGTTGGGATCACGTTCGGGGACCGGTCTCTCCCTGCCGGGGACCGGTTACATCAAAGATCCCCGCAACCCCAGCCGATGGGACCGGTCCCTCCCTGCTAGGGACCGATCCTCGAGAGCAATTTTGCTCCAGTGCAGATTTTGCATTATTTGCTCTCGTGGACTCGTTTCCAATGCACTTTTGGTGATTTTGACATCTTTGGCTTTTCCAAAGCACACCAACACGACTCTTGGTCGATCTTGCATGAAGTCTAACTCTCGTATTTCGAGAATTCACTTCCTCACAATAAGCACGTGAAAATATATAGGATATATATATGTATGCCGAGGTGTGAACATTGAACATAGGTTGATGAACTCTAGGAAAATTGGAGAATTCGACAAGTAAGGAATCAAGGACTAGCTAGATGTCACATAAATCATGAATCCTAGGTGTGGACAACTAGGATAAAAAAGAACCTAATTGGCATTGAATCTAGTGTCATTGAACATAGATCGAAAAACATAGTAGTGGGATAACCACTTGAGTTGGAATGTTATTGAACCTAGTGTCGTGGAATATATGTTGAAAAATATAGTGGTAGGACGATCACTTGAACATGAGAACATGAACTTAGAGAGGTTGACAATATAGGGTAAATGATGAACCCTTGAGGCTTGAAAAGTGGATTTCGGAATTCCAAGACTTGTGACTACGGAAGATTTTTGGCCGTGGGTGTATGTGGCATGTTCCTCTCCCATCGCAAGATCTTGGTGAGCTAGGGTGCATGTGGCATGTTCCTTACCCTATCGGAGATCTTTGGCTGCGAGTGTATGTGGCATATTCCTCTCCCACCGGGGGATTCCTGACTAAGGGTGTATGTAGCTTATTCCTCATCCGTCAGGCAACATAGCATCGGAGGTGTATATGATACATTCCTAACCTGCCGAGTGGATTTAAGGCTGAGGTGCATGTGGCACCATCCTCTCCTCAAGCCCGGACAAGAGCGGTAGTCCATTGATGATTGACTCAAGAGTGAGTTGGGTGGTATAGCTTGTAAAAAAAATCTTAGGTGCGGATTGGAAATAAGATGCATAGTGCAATAGAAAATAGAAAAAGTAGATCTACTTACAGGATTTTCATAATCGCATTCAGTTGAGGCATAAGCATGGATGTTTTGTTAATTGTATATAGCAGAGTTATATGCTTATATAGTTATTGTGTATATGTTGGATTAACTTGCTTATATTGCCTCTTTGAACCTGATGGGTCGAGCTCTTCCCTTGGGTGGCTGTACCTACTGAGAACTATGTTTATAATTCTACCCCTATGTTTTATAGATTCACATATGAGCGGCGTGGCGGTGCGAGAAAAGAGCGTAGCTCGATAGATAGCGCCCTACCCCTTTGTGACCAGAGATAGATGTCCCTAGATTAGCATAGCTTAAGGGTATAGGAAAGAAAAGAGAAAAATTGTAATAAAATTTGATTATATTTGGAAGGAAAAAGAATATAATTATAATATGATTGTGATGAATGTTTGTAATAGCGTAGAATGGTCTAGATGGACTTAGGAGACCCTAGGATGGTGAACTATAAGGACCTAGGCTCATGAGGGACGAGAACTTGTGACATGTGGTGAAAGATGAATTGATTGGGTCGTGCATTTGTTATGCCTCTAAAAGAATGTTAGAGGTAGATTCAAGGTGTGGTTTATTCCTAGCTGTGTGTGTTCATGTTGGCGCGCGACAACATAAAACCGAGTGATGAGAATAGGTACCCTCGTATGACTTTTGCCTGATTTGAGTTCGTATCAGTGCTAATTGTTTATACTTGACCTGGAAGGCCGAGAATTTGATCGAGGTTGGCGTGTTTCAGGAGACGGTGGCACCGCATAAGCAATCTCCAATGAGATTGACGCGGGATGGGCCGAGTGGGATCCCCAAGCAATCCGGAGCAGGTGGAGACTTGGAGGAGCTCGGTGAACAGTTGGCCACATTCATTAGAGTGGTGGGGGGCAACAAGCTGATACGGTGTAGCGACAGCAGAAGGCTGCCTTGCGCCAAGTTGAGCAGATCAAGAGACTCTAAGAGATTGTGGAGAAATTGGTTATCACACCAGTTGTGGCGCGCCATGTGCAGCATAGAGTTATGGCTTAGACCATTCCGACTGGATCAGACAATCCGCCCCCTAGCTATGCGGAGAAGGAGGCAAATAGGGAACGAGTTCTAGCGGCCCTCATGACTTTCAAGAGATTCAATCTGCCTACCTTCGACGGAGAGACCGTGGACCCACGAATTGTGGAAACGTGGATCGACTCTATGGAGACTTTCTTTGGGGACCTATACACTTTGGAGCGGGACAAGGTGCATCTTGCCACACATTGTTTAGAAAAGTCGGCAAAGGTATAGTAGAAAGGGGTCAAACGAGACCGATCTCCTAGACTTTCTCCTGTGACTTGGAAAGAATTATGGAGGTTGGTATTCTTTACTTATTTTTCCGACAGTGAAAAAAGGAAACTTCAGGAAAGGTTCAGAAATTTGCGGCAAGGGGACCTCTCGGTGAGTGAATATGAGAGGGAATTCTCTCACATTGTAAATTGTATTTCGTATGTAGTGCAGAATGACAAGGATAAGGCCGATTGCTTCTAGTGGGGACTTCGGCTAGAAATCTTTATAGTGGTCCAGTCGCTCAAGTTGCAAACTTGTGCCGAGGTGTTGGACTGGACCTTGTGGGTGGCGCAAGGTAATGCCTTCGCGCGGGAGGAGCGCGAATCTTTTGACCGAGAGAAGGGGATGAGGCAATTGATGAGTAGTTCAGGCGGTCAATCAAGCTCTAGGTGACCCTGAGACATTTGCAATCGCAATCTCAAACCTCTGAGATGTCTTCTACTCAATCTTCCACGGGGTGTATTATTCATGGTGGTTCTCACTAGGTGCGGAGGTGTGCGCTACGGGAGGGAAGATGCATTCGATGTGGGCAATCGAGTCATCGAAGTATGACTATTTGCTGGGTGATAGTCGGGCTATACCGACCACCACAACATTTTCCTCTCCGAGGCAGCTTGCGGGTGTACCACCTGCGGCAAGCAAGTAATGATGTCAAGGTAATCTACGGGTTCGCAACGGGTGCCAAATGGCCATAGGTACGGACCCAAGTTGAGAAGCCTACTGCTATCAACGATGTCATGGCAAGTATGATTTAATTGAAGAAATCATATGTAGAACGTGATGTGACATCGGAGCATTGCATGTATTTATCATGTGGTTGTTTGTTACTATTCAAGTATAAATATAGTAGGGACCAAGATATGGGTAGGTATAAATACACAAGCATGCTCGTGTCACGAAAGTGTATCGCCTGCCAAAGCGAATAGATGATTCGACAGTGTTGGCATGTTGCTGGTGATGAGCCAAGGATAGGGCTCGAGGTAGGGATGAAAATGGTGGTGTCACGCCCCGCTTCCCGCCAATTTGGTTCTGGTTCGGGCCACGTCAACAGACGCCGAACGGACAGGGCCTGCCTTGCCCGCCCAAGGCTCCTACCATAAGTATAATTAAGCAATCAAACAAAGAGATATGCAATTATACAAGGCTTGCACGAGGGCAAGCAACAACGAAAGCGAAAGCTCTAAGCTACAACATACAACCATACATAATATTTGATCACATTTAAACCAAATACTAGTAAACTAAAACTAATACATTCATTTCCTTTCATTCATAAATCCTTTTACATCTTAATCATTCTTCCAAAATACATGATTGTTTACAACTTTACAACTCTAATCAACAAAAGAAAGTTGATACATGAACCAAAAAGGGAATGACTAAAATGCATAACTCCGGTGGTGTCACGCCCCGAGACCGCTACCCATTTGGTCCGGTTCGGGCACGTCGAACAGACGCCGAATGGACAGCACCTCCCCTGTCCGCCCAAGGCTCAAGCACGGGATCATGTACAAGAATTCGCCCAGGAACAATTCAATACATACATGATCCATACAACGACAAAAGAAGCAGCACAAGTGCACAACAAACAACAAGAGCAAGTAACACAAGTATCTATACAAGTGCGAAAAGAGAGAGTTCTATCTATTACATCATGATTTGTACATTTACACAATTTACATTTTTTATTTCATCCAAAATATAGATACAGGTTTATTCACATCTCTCCAAAATGCATCTCACAACCTATACATCATCTACTCTCATATAAGTAGGTACCTCTAATGCAACTAGAGGGATACTAATGCTAGGGCGCTAAGCCCTTACCGCGATCCTTGCCCGGAGCACTCGTACTCGGCCCTGCAATAAAGTGGGGTGAGAACTATTGTCCATAGTTCCCAGTGGGTTCAGGCGCCGACTCCGCCGATCTCCCCACTAGGTCTAAGTGGGCACAAGTAGATAGATAGATAGATAGATAGATATGTGAAAACAGTAACGACATAGTAAGAAAGCTATGCTACTATGCCCAAATCATATCCAATGCATGCATGCACAATGTGATAAGTAATCAACTAACATGCCACCATGTCCAAAACGTAATGTTATTTACTTGTTCATCAATTTTCTTAACTTACCAATCCTTGGCCAACCCTGAGGTTCGCCCACGACTCACATGCATCTCGTGGTAAGGAAACTCAACTCGTTCACAAACCCGAGACCGTCTGCGGGATCCCATAAGGCTATCCTAGGGACCCCATAAGGCTATCCCTCATGTGACAAAACTCCGGAGCACACGCTTGTGTGGAGCGACCACCACAAGCTCTGAATAGACAGTGAGTATGATCCAATCCTCTCAACTCGAGGATATCCTATCCGCTAGGGCTAACAGTCACTCGGGAATCTACCTATCCCAATGTCCATATGCAAGTGTTTAACTACATTATGTTCTTATTCAATAACTCATCACTAGGGAATCCACCTATCCCTAAGTTCACATGTCAAGTGTCATTTTTACACTAAGTTATATGCCACTCGTTCTGTTGTTATTGTTATTTACATGCCACTCGTTATGTCTTATCAACCATCGAGTCCATCTCTTATCTCAGCACTATAGGATTCAATGTTTCGACCCAATCCTTATCTATCCACTATATCAAGCATTCAACTCACACTATGATATCATCTAGGAAAGCATAAGGAAATGGAAATGCACATTTATCCTACAATGCATACATGCAAGAGATGCAAGATTTAAAATGCACTAAGACATAAAGAGGAGCCCGGTTGCTTCGAGATGACACCACCCACCTTCTGGCGTTGTCACAACTATAGGAATGAAGTTTGCCGATTTTACGATGTCGTCTCGGCCTCCTAGGCGGAAACGAAATCCGGAAAGTCCCTTTCGCCAATAACTTTGCACCCGCTCAACGAATCGTCGAACCGTCTTCGCCAACGCGTTTAAACACCTAGCAATTAGGTTTACACTTGATCAATTTAGATCAATCCCCTAAAAATCACAAAACCCCATTTGTGGAGCCCTATCTTGCAATCATGCAAGAATCCATCGCCAAACCTCCAACTCATGCATTAAAACATCTATTTAGCATGCTAGAGTTCCATTTAAACCATTCTAGAGCTTAAAGATCTAAACCCTAGAAATCTACCATGGTTGAGCTTCAAGCTTACCTCCAAAAGCTAGCTCCAAGGTGTAGAGGAAGAAGAAGAAGATGAAAGTCCCTCTCCTTGCTTGCCTCTCCACCAAATCCCTTCTCTTCTTCACCTTCTAGAGAGAGAGGAAGAGAGATTAGAGAGAGAGAGGCTTTAGGTTTGTGTTTTGGGAGAGAAAATGAGAAGAGAGAGAGAGCATACTCTCGTATAGCCTCTACTCATGCTATAATTGCATAAAAATCCCTCAACTTAGCCTTCATGACACAGCCCATCTTGGGCAATTTCGGGCTACGGGGACCGGTCTCTCCCTACTAGGGACCGGTCCCTCAGGACCTCCCCAAATCTACGCGTTCGGGAACCGGTCCCTCTGGCCTGGGGACCAGTTGAATCATGCGTCGCCGCAACCACCAGTCGATGGGATCGGTCTCTCCCTGCCAGGGACCGGTCCCTGAGAGCAAACCCGCGCAGACCATGTTTGGGAACCGGTCCTTCCCGCCAGGGATCGGTCCCCGATAGCAAATCTGCCAAGTGCAGGTTTTTCACACCATTTGCTCTCGTAGACTCCATTCCAATGCACCTTTGGCCATTTTGATGCCTTCGGCTTTTCCGAAGCACACCAAGTCGACAATCAGTCGATTCTAACCGAAGTCCAACTCTCGTATTTCGAGAATTTACTTCCTTACAGGTGGCCACTAACTATGGCGCGATACCCTTACCTCGATCCTCCGCCGCCCCGCTCGCGTTCGGATCTGTAGGGTTAGTGGTGTGAGAACTACAACAAAGTTTCCAGTGGGTTCGGCAACCGACCTCGCCGACTTACCCACTAGGTCTATTCAGGCATAAGTATTTCAAAGGAAAGGAAAAGTAGTAACCATACTAATGCTAATACTATGCCTGCAAGAAAACTGTCAATGGATATATAATCAAAGCAATATTAGATATGCATGCATGCTTTTTCATGATTTTACTTTGGCTTTTACCCAATCTTATCGGTTAACCTTGTTAACCCCAATAACTCACAACCCAAAATATCTTTCATTCGGGGAGGCTCTAAGCACTACAAGACCCGAGGGGCCGTCTTCGGGGACCGCACTCCCCGTGGTGACAATTCCGGAATGCACCGCTTGAGGAGGAGCTACCACCCTTAAGCCAAGACTTATCGTGAGTATCGATCCAACCCTCAACTTGAGGATATATAGCCACTAGTCACAATGCCGTTGTCATAATAGGTTTCTACCTATTTGTTCATGCCACTTTCTCGGAGGATTTGGTTGCGGTGCTCCGGCACGGCGACGAAGGGCAATGAATAGAAGTAGTCGCCCCCGGGGAGCGGCATCAGGTTGAAGTCGTCGGTGCGGTCGAGGATCACGGAGAGCACGATGGGGATGGAGAATAATATGCTCATCAGTCCCAGGGCAGAGAGCAGGTTCTTGTGGTTTTTTGGCTCGGCCATTGGTCAAGTCCTTACTGTGAGGATTGGTTTCTTAATTCAATGACTGATAAGGTGTGTCATGTGATGTGTAGGCATTCATTTATTAGTAGGTGTCCGAATCGATGAGGTGTGTGATTGAACCGGAATAATAAATGGTCAAAATGTTAATTTTGTGTGAATAATGGATTTATGGTATTCTACTTTTGAAAAAGTTTGATTGGTTGATAGCTTAAAGTGGTAAGGATGAATTATGCAAGGTGCATCCACATGATTTTAATTCTTAATTATTTACTAGTGTAGTAACCCGTGCGATGCGACGGGTAAAAAATTAGAAAAAAATTAAAAATATTAATGATATATTTTTTCAAAAAATTTTAAATAATTTATATTTGATAGATTTAAATTATTCAAATATGTAGGGAATCTATATGTATGAGTCAACAGTTTAAAAATAAATAAGTACTAAACCATTTAACATAATCATCATCTCAAGAAGTATATTCTCAATGGTAAGAAAATCAAACAAATAGTTTTAAACCATTCCAGNCTTATTTGATACATAAAATAAAACAAATTAGTTATAACTGTATTAATTTCTATTGTATCTAACCAACACGGTTTATTTAGTTGATCTATTTAGTTCTAATTTTTATACTTTTGACTGCATAATTTTTAACTGTGCAATATTTTTTTATTTTTTAACTAGGTCTATCTATATCTCAACCAAATCCCCTTGAAGTATGGGTTGCAATCCAGCTCGCTGGATTGCTTGCTGTTTGCGAGTTAGCCCGCGTTTGGGTTGAAATGAGCTCGAGATCAAATCGCTCGTTTAGTAAACGAGTCGAACAGGAGCTAAAATTTTCAGCTTGTTTAATAAACGGGCCGAACACGAGCTCAGCTCAGTTCGTTCGTGTTCGGCTCGATATCAGCTTAAATACATATATATATATATATATATATATATATATATATATAAATTAATAATTATATATATTATAAATTTTTATTATTTAATTTAAATATTAAATTCAACTTAATTATAAAATAATTTATTTATATATATATTTTTAATCTTAGACCAAAATATACGGATAGGGTGCGGCCAATTTGAATCTGCTTGATACAAC
>NC_033641.1:4077691-4096697 GCF_001540865.1 Ananas comosus
AAAAAAAAAAAAAAAAAAAAAAAAAAAACCTAGTCAAAAGAAGATATATTATATTATTATGCATTGATAGATCATTATTGATCACAAATTTATAATATAATAAGGTAATATAATATTGAGTAAAAAATATATTGGCACTTCACCGGATAGCGAGTATATAAAAAAAAAAAACTAGTCAAAAGAAGATATTATTATACTATTGATAGATCATTATTGATCACAAATTTATAATATAATAAGCTAATAAATATTGAGTAAAATATATTGGCACTTCACCAGATAGAGAGTTAAAAAAAAAAAAAAAACACACAAAAATATTATGCATTGATAGATCACTGTTGAACACAAATATCGCCCTAAGCAATTAATGCACGTTGTCGGATTGCCAACTGTCACATTAGTTACGTGTTATCTGACGTTCAATTAATAATTTTTGCCTAAAAAACTTCGCCCATATTTAATTATTATATATGTACATTTCGAAAGCTTACAATGTAGGTATATACTAAACCTGGCATATACTAAACCTTGCTCTGAGTTTCAACACTACATTAAATTGTATATAACAAGCAAGCCCAAAATTTTGATCCCTAGGCTACGTGATTAAAAATTTGCACCAAATTTTTTTCCAACACAAGATCATTTAAAATTACATAAACGATAGACAAAATGGTCTTTCCAGATATTAATGTGAAACGACGAATTATTTAAAAATATTTAATTTGTTATTAAAATATAAATTAAAATGAACATGTAGAATTTTAAGAAAATATTTTAGTTAAAAAGAGAGGAGAGCAATGAACAGAGAGAAAGAGAGGTGTTTATGAGATAGTATTTTGAGTGATTTGGTTTAAAATGAATTAATTTGAATTTAAAATTGAATTGATTCATAAAGAAACTGACTATTTCAAAATAAAATAAGAATCGAAATTCGATTTTTATAAAACAAACACCAATTATCAAAATCGATAAATTTCATTCTGATTGCACGGTTCAAAATAGATAAACTAAATAAGTCCATAAGATGTTGAACTTACCTTGTGAGCGTCGGCAACGACGAGACTGCGGTCAGGCGCAAACGCGAGGCCAAGCGGGCGGCCGCCGATGTGAACCCAATCCTCCACCTTGAGCTCATCTTTACCTGCCAACCAAACTCTCCTGATCCAACCATCCAAGCAGCCGGTGTAAACAAGCCCGTTCTCGGCATCGTAGGCCAAATCCTCGGGCCCGGGCAATAGCCCTTCTCCCACACGCTCGCTGTCTCGGAGGATTTGGTCGCGGTGCTCCGGCACGGCGACGGAGGGCAACGAGTAGAAGTAGTCGCCCCCGGGGAGCGGCACCGGGTCGAAGTCGTCGGAGCGGTAGAGGATCACGGAGAGCACGATGGGGATGGAGAATAATATGCTCATCAGTCCCAGGGTAGAGAGCAGGTTCTTGTGGTTTTTTGGCTCGGCCATTGGTGAAGTCCTTACTGTGAGGATTGGTTTCTTAATTCAATGACTGATATGGTGTGTCATGTGATGTGTGGGCATTCATTTATTAGGTGTCCGAATCGAGGAGGTGTGTGATTGAACCGGAATAATGAACGGTCAAAATGTTAATTTTGTGTGAATAATGGATTTATGGTATTCTACTTTTGAAAAAGTTTGATTGGTTGATAGCTTAAAGTGGTAAGGATGAATTATGCAAGGTGCATCCACATGATTTTAATTCTTAATTATTTACTAGTGTAGTAACCCGTGCGATGCGACGGATAAAAAATTAAAAAAAAATTAAAAATATTAATGATATATTTTTTCAAAAAATTTTAAATTATTTATATTTAATTGATTATAAATTATTCAAATATATAGGCAATCTATATATATGAGTCAACAGTTTAAAAATAAATAAGTACTAAACCATTTAACATAATTATCATCTCAAGAAGTATATTCTCAATGGTAAGAAAATCAAATAAATAGTTTTAAACTATTCCTGCTAATTCCAAATATCACCAACAAACAATCAAACCATACAAAAATTTGAAGTGAAGTCAATTCAGATCCTATTACAATAGTAACTGAAATGAGAACTATTTCAAAAGTAATATAGAATTCACAAATGTGTCCTAAATCACAACAAAAATCTAAATTCTTCTAGATCTAAGCCAAAAATTCATCAACTGAAACAAACCAGAATGCAAATTTTCATAACAACGCTTCGTCGAACCCCGCTTTCGCGGTTGCTTCCCTCTAAGGCGGAACGCTCCCCTAACGGCATGAATAGAATTGTGGAAACGTCACCTTTGGAGACAGAGGGGCTGCGTCTTATAGAAATGGATGTTGTGCACAGACCTGTCATGCTCGTCGAAGCGATCGATTAGGGTTCCTATCTAGTAGTCCCTTAATTGGATCACGCTGTTGTGGAGGCTTGCGAGGATTCACTACCGCTTGATGTGGAAGCTGAACCCCTTCACTCAGTTGTTCTTTGTCTCAAGCTTTGTCAACATCTCCTCTCCTCCTCTTCTTCTTTCATCAGCCTTCCCACTTCTCGAAACCCAATTGGATCTCTTTTTTTTTTCTTTTTTTTTTTACAGCTGAGAAGAAGAGGAAGAGGTGGAGTGGAAAAAAACAAAAATCAAGAGAGAGATCCAAACTGTTGTAGGTACGGTGAGAGAGGGAGAGAGAGACATCCGTTGCCAATTTTGTAGAGAGAGGTGAGAAAGATGAAGGGTTTCACATAAATATAGAGAGAATTAAAACATAATTAAAAAAATTAACAGTTTTGCTGTCCTCAAATTAAGGAGGTACTGCCATGTCAGATGTAGTCATGAGAACTTATATAATTGTATAGATTGTATATATTGTTAGTTACCAGCCAATCTACCACCAAGAATGTTTACATTAAGCTCAAGGCGAACCTAATGAGTATGCAGGAGTCAAATTGTCTAGTACATATAATTCAAGCGAGAACGAATGAGAGAATACGACGTGGACGGTGCTGTAACGGCTACCAATGAGAGAATACGACGTGGACGGTGCTGTAATAGTCGTTACCTAAAAAAAAAAGAAATTAATTGCTCAACATTTTTTTTTTTTTTTGCTGAAACCTTCAAATTTTCTAGTTTTTTAATTGTACCATTTTAACTAATTTAGTGAAAATCATATTAAAATATATAATTTTTTTAGTTATTAAGTATTATTGTTCAAATTGTGATTACTAAGGCTGCGTTTGGTTGAAGAACTAAATTTTGAAAAACAACTTTTATTGTTCCCGATAACAGGGAATATTTCGGTACAAGATAGAACACTTGTAAATTTATGTTTGGATGCATTCGGGGATATTCTAGAGAATATCCTTAGTAGCGTTTGGATAAAAAGTCTAGAACAATTAAAATTTTGTGTTTGGGTGCAGTGTAAGTTGAGTTCGGAGGTTTAAAAGGAAAAGTCGAAAATAGGTGAACTGAGAATTCTTTGTAACTTGAGTTACATAAATTTTTTCACTTACATCAAAACAAACAGCAAAATTTATGAAACTCAAATTCCAACCCTCCACTTACTCCAAACCAAACAGCCTCTAAGATCCTGCACGAAGAGTTAGAGGCATTTCGTAAGCGGATGACGTATAAGAAATTGCTAGCGAAGAGCGTGGCAATAGCGAAGAGACTTTTTCATGTGGAGACGCGTCTTGAAGGGAAGTATAAAAAACTACTCGTTCATTGTCAAAGTCTACAAGAGAAAGTTGGTGTCATTCGCCCCCATATAGAAGATATTGTTCTTATGCATGAAAAGTTGATCAAAAAAGCCGAGAAAGGAAAGATTTCGCCGGACATGATGGATGTGTCTGAGCTGGAGATCGAGAAAGCTGATTCTGAATGCAAGCTAAACGGCCCCAAGCTTAGCCCAGCCTAAATCCCAATCCAAATTCTGAGCTTGGATAATATTGGTTTTATTCAACCGATATTTGGATCCAAATCACACATGTCTTATCCAATATAATCCAGAATTTAAAACTCGAATTCAAATCCAAACCACATTAACCAAAACCTAACCCAAGCCTAATGCCTTACCGTATGAACTTCAATCAAAATTACAAACCAAGTTTAAACCATATGAATCAATCGATCTCTTCACTAAACCATAGCCCTAGGACTTGTATCTACTTATCCCTGCGTCAGGCAAAATTCTTGAGGGCAGATCAGTTCAGACCCATATCTACTTATCCTTGNATATATATAAATTAATAATTATATATATTATAAATTTTTATTATTTAATTTAAATATTAAATTCAACTTAATTATAAAATAATTTATTTATATATATATTTTTAATCTTAGACCAAAATATACGGATAGGGTGCGGCCAATTTGAATCTGCTTGATACAACGGTCTGTTTTGGAGGACATGGGCCGTCACTCGTCACTTCACATTTACTGTTTTGCCAGCTGTGAAGGAGATTCAGGGAGTGCTTTTGAGAACGTTCTCCGGGACACGTCTCTTCACATTTATTTGTTATTATTATTTCGCCAGCTGTGGGTAGGCACTGGAGCCGGCCAAGATTTTTCATTGAACCGGGAATACAAGTCATCTCATTTATGCCTGTAAATATTTAAATAAAATATTTAAACGTTAAAAATTGAAAGGTTTGTCGCACAATAAGTTCTTACATATTAAATAATAATGACACTTTCGTTCATAGTTTTCTATTTTTTTTTGTTGGATAATTTATTACATAGGTGTATATGTGGGTGTATGGGGGTCTGCCCGTGCACCCTGTGCAGTCAACGTTGTCTCGTGCAATATCACCCTTATTTACTATTGTCAAGGCCCAAGTCTCACATTCATACAATCTTTAGGGGGTCTACCATACATATCCATTATGGTTCTATCATTCTCTATGATCAACTACATTAGAAGCATATAAATGATGTCTAACCAAGTTTCACATGTAAAATTATCCTATCATGCATGAATGATTCTATATACAAGTATGCTCAACAAAGGTGAAAATAGACATAAGGGGGAATCCGATGATTCCGGTGTGCACCCCCTACCTTGAATATTGTAGAAGGGTTGTAGTCGTCTCTCGTGATTTTAGGACATCTCTCCCGCGACCTATACCCAAAATAGTGCCGAATTAGCCCCTATATACTTTTCGTAACGTTAAACGGAGTTGTCCCACGCGTCGAAAATATCCCTAATTAGGTTTCCAATAGGTCAATTAATCTCGGAAACAATCGGAGGCAAAAGTCCCAAAATTCATGCCCGAACAATGCCATAACGGGATTTCTCCTAGATTGATCCATATCTAAGCAATTACTAGTTTAGAATCACCTAGGAAGCTCTCTAATACCATCACTAAGCCATTTGAACCATTCCTAGGGCATCTACTTTGGATTCTAACAATCCACCATGAGAGCACCTTGAGAAAACCATGGTTTTCAGGTGTTCAATGCTCTATTATACTTTTAAAGTCTCTAAAGAGACTAAAACTCCAAAACCTAAGGTAAGAATCCTAACCCTAGAGGAGTTCATGCATAAACTCACCTTGGCTACAAGCTATCCCCAAGTCCTTCTTGTAGGAGAGCTTCTAGAGTCACCACAACCTCCAAAATCCACCCTCTCCAAGCTTCCAAACCTTCTCCTCCAAGCCCTAGGCCAACCTTTCTAGAGAGAGAAAGAGGAAAATGAGAGGGAGAGTGAAAGGGTGGCTGCTGCTGTGAAAGGAGACAGGCTGGGTCATATAAGGGTTGCAACAATAGCAACTAAGCCCCCCAAACTTTCTTATTTGCAACAGGTCATTTCCTTGCTGCCAGACCAAAGTGTACCGGTACACGTTATTTTGTATTGGTACAACTCAGCGCAGAGGCCAAACCCGAGAGCAACCCTCTCGGTTACGCGGGATTTGTACCGGTACATTTTCAAAGTGTACCGGTACACTTCCAATTTTTCTCAAACCCGAGAGCTTACTCTTCTCGGGCTGCAGGGCTGTACCGGTGACAACTCGCTGGTTGTACCGGTACACTTTGCTCCAGAATGCAGTTTTGCGCCATTTTCGATTTTGTTTCACGCCGATCAATGTTAAAACCTTTCTAACACCTCTTAAACTTATTGTTAACCCTTCTAACATAGTTGGAATGTTAATTAGAATTTGCCCAACTATTTCTTTCGCACACTTTAGTCAATTTGGCTAAAGTTTGATAATTTCTTTCGGGTTTCAATATGTTACAGGTAGACTGACACTCCCAAGGCAATGTGAGTAACCAATTGCGAGAGCCGAGTCGTGACACCCTAGTAGTCCAAGAGTTCTGGATATCGATCGAGCAGATTGAATGGTGAAAGTGACTGTTGTGGAAACAGTAAGACAGTCGCCAAGCTCTGACGAGTAGGTCTAGCAGTACCTCAATCCAAGGTAGGGAAATTTATACTTGCATAGTTGATGTGCATAGACAAGATTGCTTAGTGCATATGTCTTGCACGAAAATGCATAGTAACATGGAACGCTCGAGTATTGGTACTGGTGGAGTATAGGTTTTGTTTAGCCGAGAGGATTTGTTGGCAATAGCACTTGAGCATTATTAAGTACGAAGGGGGCCATGGACCGCTCGAAGGGCTAGGGCTCGCACTAGGTGTTTAGGAGCCGATAGAGATATGTGTTGCTTATTGGAGCATGTTAGTCATGTGTGACAATGGTGGCGGGTATTGCTTGGGGGTGATCCGTGCCCAAACTATGTGTAGACTGTAGAGCCTGAAGCCGTATAGACTGGCGCAGCCAGCTATGTAGGACAACGGCCCAAGACCTGAGAGTAGAGCAGAGGCTTATGGTCGAGGCGGTAGTTCGAGCTATGACTCGAGAACGTGGAATGCCACGTGTGGGACTGTGTGAGTGATAGTACACCGAGGGTGTAGATATGACCCAACCCTGGGACTTGTAGTAGTTTGGGGTCTTGGTTGCTCCTAGTTGGAGTGTGTGTGCAAAGTCCCAAGTGAGGACTCTGCCAAGTGATGATTGGGTCTACACTTGTGAGCAAAAGACGTTGCGCGATATTGAGACGAGTTTAAGTGGTAGGCCTACATGAGAATTTTGGTTTGTAGATCATCCGTGATAAATCGAGATAAGCGGTTTAGCCAATGGCTCTAGTAGTATTAGAGCGTTGGTTGTATACAAGAGAGTTAGGGCTAGTGACCCGTGGAGCAGAGGCTCGGTCATACCGCTCACCTAATTGTTGGAGTCACGCATCGCCGAGTTTGGCATTATCAATGAGATAAAATTGGATTCATGAACAGAGTGTTCGTGTGGACTCATCGCAAGAATGAGTGATGTTGACCGTGGCAAATGAAAGTAAAGTGAAATGATGTCACGCTCTGCGACCACCACTTTGGTCGGTCTGAGCACGCACACAGATCGCCGAATGGATAGAGCCTCTCTTGTCGGCCCAAGGCATAAAACAACATCATGTATATAGAGTTGTGCCCAAAAAAACAACAACATACATGAATTGCTAGGGATGTCAACGGGTCAGATTTGGGGCGGATTTTTAAAAACACGAACCTGAACCCGACTACCAAATCCGAAACCCGAACCCGAACCCAAACCTGAACCCGACGGATTTTAAAAATCCATATCCAAACCCGAACTCGACCAAAAATCCGAAACCCGAACCCGAACCCGAACCCGAAAACCCGAACATGAATCCGAAAGAAACCTGAATCTGACCAAAAACCCAAAACTTGATTCTAAACCCAAAAACCCGAACCCGAAAATAATATTTACCAAATTTCGAAACATATTATACAAAAAACTAAAAACAAAAGATTTTTAAAAAATTAAAAAAAATAGTTTCATTGCCCAACAACCCACAAGATCTGAGAGAGTAAAGTTAAAATACTAATTAAGAGAAAAATAAAACAAAAATTTCTTAAATTTTTTTTTTAAAAAATAGTTCTATTGTCCAACAACCTACAAGAACTAAGAAACTAAACTTTAAAAATAAGAAAAAAAAAGACATATATGAAGAATCAAAAAAACCCACATCAAAGAAGCAACTTCAATTTTCAATTTTTTTATAAAAAAATCCTCACCTTTTTTTCTCTTAGGTTTGAGATTGTGGTTCTTGGAGAGAAAACAATAAGCCAAAATACCCTCTTGGAGAAGAATGAATAAGAGACTACACAAGTCTACAACCACTTCTCTAGTTCTCTTTTAAGGTTTCAATTATTAGGGTTTGGAGATGGAGAGGGTTTGGAAAATGAGAATGCTTTGAAATAGTTCTCTTTTGAGGTTTTAAATATTTAGGGTTTGGGAATGGAGAGGGTTTGGGAAATGGGAAGGTTTTGATTTTTAAATATTAGGGTTTGGGTTTAGGAAATGGGAAGGTTTTGATTTTTGAATATTAAGGTTTGGGTTATAAAGATATATGCATTTTGGTTTAGATTACAAAAGTGGAAGTATTTTTTTGGCCTTTAGATTCGGATCTAATGGTTTTAATTTTTTTTATATATTATATTATATTAATTTTTTCGGGTTCGGGTTCAGATTTTTTAAAAATATCCACATCCGAACTCGAATCCATCGGATTTTTTTTTTAAATATCCATACCCGAATCCGTATCCATTTACATCGGATAAAATCCGCTTCATTCGGGTTTGGATTCGGATAAAATTAGGGTATCCATATCTATTTACATCCCTATGAATTGCACGAGGGCAATTTTAATAACGCGAGAGATATTACTTAGCTATTGCAACTAAAACATATAAGCTTCATATACATCAACCCAAAATACATCCATTTCCATATATTTTACACCCATGCAAAATACAATGGCATATACATTTTCATCTCCCAAAGTGAAGCCTCTACAAGTTCTCTCATAATATACAAGCACCTCTCTACTACATAGGGTATACTAACACATGGAAGTCCACTACCTAGCATGCAATGCCCTTGCTGCGATCCTTGACCGCTCCGCTCATGCTAAATAAAGGGATGAGAATTAAAAAAAGTTTTCAGTAGGTTCAACCACTGACGTCGTCGACTTTCCCACTAGGTCTAATCAGGTATAAGTAGTAAGAAAAAATGAACAATAATAAGCAACTTATGCGACTACTATGCCTCTACAATATGAAACTGGGTAAACAAATATGCTACTATGCTCATGATGCATGTCATTTCTGTTAGATGTATGCCCTAGAAGCCAACCAGGCCGACATATGTATTCTTTCTAGAATATAAATTTGTATTTGACTTTAAAATATTATGAATAAATTTGGGTTCTTATTTCCATTCATGTTGTGTATGTGTCCATGAATCGTCCAAGAAATTAGTAAGATGATGACATATATTCTCAAGAGTTGAGATTTAAGACATGTGTCATTGGTGGTTAATTCCTAAATGCTCCCGATCATGGATCATTACGGGGACGATGATTGATCAGGTGAGATTGGTGCATAGGTCGCTTCCTCTTTTGGGTAGACGAGTCTCGAGTCGACAGTGTGCGGACACTGAAGCGAATATGTAAGTGGTTGTTAGAGAATAAAGGTACCGAGCGTGACCAACGCTAGAAGTCACTTGGATGTCTACTCACTCGTCAGTGACTTACTCAATGTTGCAGTAGTATGACTGGTCTTTTGACCTGCGGTGCCTCGGCTATTCACAATGAGGTTACTGTAGTTGGACTGTACATACACTTGGTCCCTAGCCATTCGGGTCCTTGCGGTGCATGTTGGCTGCAGTAGGTTCATTGTAGGAATAGGGTGTGTACTTATATAGAATCTATCTCCCTTAGTAGATAGGGGCATTAGTCCTATGTGATTTATAAGACAGAGTTTAGAAGACCTTGGTCAACACAGAGTTAATAGCGGAAAGAGATTTTCGATATTAGAAACTTGAGTTGAATAAATTTGACATATGACAGATGATGGGGTTTGACGAGTTATTCCGTAACCTCCGTCTAGTCGGGACAGAAGGACTGTTCACACGGTAACCGTACCAAGAGATTCAGTATTCCATTCTACTAGAATGCCACTACATGCTGCTAGGCATCACTGGTGGATTGCGAGACTCATGAGAATTAACTAGATGATCGATAATTCTCATCGGGCTGAGTTGGAATTGTTCCGATCTAGTGAAAGGAGTTTCAATGATATTGTTGATAGTGATCAAAATATATCTTACTACTAGATAAAATAGAACCGATTGGGTGACACACATAAGAGGTTGTGACTGATCAGATAGATAGATTGCGATTTTTGAATCGTCAGAGGACCTAATTGTCAATATGTTCACAAGTAAAGCGTGAGTAATCGTCAATGAAAATAACATAATATTTATTTCCAACACGGGTTGATATTGGTGCCGGTCCCCAAACATTAGAGTGAATAAGATCAAATGGTGCACTTGAAACAGAATTGCTAACAGGAGAATGTTTAATGGATTGTTTAGCAAGTTTGCATCTAATGCAAGAAATAGATTCAGAATTAAAAATAGGGCCTAATACACCACTACGAACTAAGACGGTAAACTTATTAGAAGATAGATGGCCGAGACGACGATGCCATAGATCAGAATTTGAAGTTGTAGCAATATTTGCTGAATTAATTTTAGGAGGAAGATGCAGATAGTCCATGTAGTACAGGCAGTCACGTCTATGGCCCTGTCCAATCAAAGTCCCGGTCCGACGATCCTGCACAAGACAAGAAGAAGAATCAAAGGTCACTATGCAATCATGATCAGTAATTTGGCTAACAAATAATAAGTTAAGAGAGAGTCGTGGTATATGTAGGACAGAGGGAATAGTAAAGCGTCCTGAAGTATCAGATTTAGGTGAAACAACGCCACTATTTTGACAGAAAGAGAGGTACCATCAGCAGTAAAAATGTGTGAAGGTGAATTTAATTAAGAAGGTGAAGAAAGTAAAGAAGCATGTGGTGTCATATGAAATGATGCGCCTGAGTCTAAAATCCAGGAATGTTCCGAAGTACCTCCAGGACCAGTCATACCAAAATCTGATGGCGTAGATGGAAAGATAGAGAAGGACTGCCCTGACGAAGTGGATGGAGTCAACTAGTGTTGCTGAAACATCTACAGTAGTTGAGGAAGACTCAATTGAATAGTTGAAGGTTGCTGCTCTGTAGATGACGCGTTGTTGACCGGAGGAACAGAAGGAGCAGATGCAACAATAGGCATATTATGAGAGGATCGTAAATGCTGATCTGCCCATTTCTTTTTCCGGCAATCTTGAATTGAGTGGCCCCAAAGATGACAGTAACGACATTGAATGCTCCGTTTGTCTTTTCTAGTATCAGGATTTGGAATGTAACTAGAAGGCGATTGATGATGAGAAGTAGGCACTAGCACAGGAGGTGGATTGGTAGGACCATGAGCAGCAAGAACATTAGGCATAGCAGAAACAGAGGAACTCAAAACTCGAAGACGTGTCTCCTCGGCAATCAGTTCTGCGAGAGCCACATCAATAGTAGGGAAGGGAGTTCGATGGAGTAGTTGGCCATGTAACGCTTCAAACTCAGGTCGTAGGCGCATAAGAAACTGGAACAATCGTTGTTGATCACACACCTTCTTTTGCTTGACAGTATACTGACAAGCTGAGCAAGTGCGACACAAGGGTTCATCCATGGTCGCTAGTTGACGCCAACGAGCCTGCATAAAACTGTAAAACTCTTGGATACTATGTTCACCTTGATGAGCCATGGAGATCTCTTGAAACTCAGCATACAATTGAACATAACTAGACTGCTCATACATCTGCCGAAGAAGAGACCACATCTGGTGAGCGGTGGACAAATTGATAAGCTGCATCCGAATGTTTATGTTTACCGATGTAGAAATAATTCCACGAGCACGTCGATCAGCAATAAGCCAGTCATTGAGTTTGGAATCATCGGTTGGTGGACCAGCACCATCAATATGTCCAGTAAGATCGAGAGCATCAAACAAGAGTTGAATGGACACCGACCATTCACGATAATTAGGCCCGGAGAGTTTAACATCGAGCTGAGCAATAATCGGTGTAGGAACTTGTACAGGCGGCATCGATGGAGGTGCCGGCGTAGGAACCTGTACAGGCGGCATTGATGGAGGTGCGGATGTCATGGCAGAACCAGGTCGAGAGATACGGACGTCGAGCTTGTGACGATGAGCTTTTGCGGATTAAGCTAGTCGCGCTCTAATACCATGAAAACAAAGGATAATTGGAGAAGAAATATATTTCTTTCTTGTTTGATAAATTACAAAAGACCTCTTTATATAAAGAGAGGTTATGCTAATACATGGTGAATCATGAATTGGTAAGAAAACTAATATAGTATACAATAATACAAGGAAGGTCTAATATCCTGTAAAAAGAAAGAAAAATTTATATAAAGTAACATATCTCTTGTAATCTCTCCACCAAAGAGAAAAAATTGGAGGAGCTTGGAGGAGAGGATTAAGCTCAAGAACAAGTGTTGGAGCTTGGTGGACTTGGGAGCCATGGTAAACTTTTGTGATTTGAGTTAGGGTTTGGGTTAAATCCTTTAAAATTGATATATTTAGGATCTTTAGATAACTCTAAACTAGTTTAGTTAGGGGATTATCAAGATTAATGAGATTCTCTTGAGATCTAGAAACCTAGGGTTGAAATTGGAGTTTTTGTCTCTATAAGGTTTTGAACCAAATTGATTTTCTAATACTCTAATTAAAGGTAACATGTCGAACAACTTTAATTTGGAAGCATAGCGGCCTCAGCGATCAATTGGACGAAATGAGCCGATTTATGAAGATTTGGGCTCGTTAGGCTTAAAGCGCGGCGAATCGTCGTTGGGAGCCTAATTGCAAGTGTCCACAAGTAATCAGGAAGCATTGTGAGGTGGGTTATATTGCACTGAAGTGATTTGGTCACCTCTCATGTCTAGAGAGTATTTTATATAAATAATTGATGCATATTGGTTGGTAATTCAGTTAGTAATTGTGCAATTATAGAGCATGTGATTCTAAGTGAGGGACTACCATTGTAAAGATTAATTAGGTGTGTGGACCTACATATATATATATATATATGTGTGTGTGTGTGCGTGTGCGTGTGTGTGTGTAATTATGCTTGTTAGGGTTCAAGCATATTTATTGCCATGTAATTTGCATGTTACTTGATCTATGTAATAGATTCATTGAAGCAAATTACTAACTTAGCATGCATGAGTATAGGCCATTTGAACATTGGGAACCTTAGAAATACAAAAGATCTAGTAGAACAAACTAGTGAATGGACTTAGAAGGGCTTAATGTCAGAAAAAATTATGAATCCTAGGTGTGGACAACTAGGATAAGAAAGAATATGATAGGGTATTGAACCTAGTGTAATTGAATATAGGTTGGAAAACATAGTGGTGGATAGGCCACTTGGGCAAGATAAATATAGAAACTAGAGTCGAGTGAACCTAGGTGGAAAAGACATAGGACCTAGTGTTGTTGAACCTGGGTTATGAAACATAGTGGTTGGATGACCACTTGGACATAAGAAAATGGACCTAGAAAGGTTGACAATGTAGGGTAAATGGTAAACCCTTGAGACTTGAAAACTGGATTCCGGAATCCCAAGACTTGTGACCATGAAAAATTCTTGGCCGTGGATGCATGTGGCATGTTCCTCTCCCACCAGGGGATCCCTGATCGAGGGTGTATGTGGCTTGTTCTGCACCCGTCGGGCGACATAGCATCGGAGGTGCATGTCGTATATTTCTCACCTGTCGAGTGGATTTAAGGCTGAGGTGCATGTGGCACGTTCTACTCCTCAGGCCTAGACAATGAGCAGTAAACTGCAGATGATTGACTCAAGACCGAGTCTGGTGGTATAGCTTGGCTAAAGTAAGAGAACCTTAGGAGCAGATTGGATATGAAATGGATAGTGTAAAAAAAGTAGAAAAGGTAGATCTACTTGCATGATTTTCATTATCGCATTTACTTGAGGCATAAGCATGGATGCTTTATTATTTGCATATAGTTATATGTTTATTTATTAGACTAACCTGCTTATGTTACCTTCTAGACCTCGTGGGTCGAGCTCTTTCCTTGGGTGGTCGTATCTATTGGGAATTATGTTTATAGTTCTTACCTCCATATTTTTCAGGTCCACATAGGAGCAGCACGGCGACACGAGGGAAGGGTGTAGCTCGATAGATAGCGTCCTACCACCTTGTGACTAGAGATAGATGTACCCTAAATCAGCATAGCTTAAGGGTATAGAAAAGCAAAGTAAAATTGTAATAATAATTTGATTATAATTGGAAGAAAAAGAATGTAAATTTAATGTGAATGTGACAAATGCTTGTAATAGCGTAGTTGTTTTATGTTTTTTTGATGCTTCCTTATACAATCTGTGTATGAATTATATTCCTATTTGGAAAATCTTGAATTATACTAATTGTGATGTCTTGGGCGGACAAGGGAAACTTTGTCCGTCCGACGAGACTCCTTCCACCTATTTGGTGAAAGGACGGCAGGGCGTGACAAAGTAAGGTGGTATCAGAGAGTAGATGGTATCAGAGAGTAGAAACAATCTAGATGGACCTAAGCGACCATAGGATGGTAACCTAGGCTCGTGAGAGATAAGGACTTGTGACATGTTCCAAAAGATTAATCGATTAGGTCATGTATTTGATATGCCTCTAATAGAATGTTAGAGGTAGATTCAAGACATGGTTTATTCTCAGCCGAGTGTGTTCCTGTTGGTGCACGACAATATGAAACTGAGTGATAAAAATAGGCACTCTTGTGTAACATTCGCCTAGTTTGAGTCTGTGTCCGCATTAATTTTGTACTTGACCTAGAAGGTCGATTACTTGACTGAAGTTATCGTGTTTCAGGAAACTATTGTGTCGCGTAGGCAATCTCCAATGAGATAGACGCGGGATGGCCGAGTGGGGTCCCTGAGCAATCCGGGGTGAGTGGAGACTCAAAGCTTCATGAACAGTTGGCCACACTCGTTGGAGTGGTGAGGCAACAAGCTGATACGGTGCAGCGACAGCAAGAAGCTGCCCTTCACCAAGAAGAGCAGATTAAGAGACTCCAAGAGACTATGGTGCAATTGGTAACCGTACTTGTTATGGCATGCCATGTGTAGTCGGGTGGTGTTACGGCGGAGACTATTCCGACTGGCTCGAGAAATTCGGCCTCTGGCTCTGCAGAGATGGAAGCGGAGAGAGAGCGAGCTTTGGCAGCCCTCATGACCTACAAGAGGTTCAATCCGCCTATCTTCGACGAAGAGACTGTGGATCTGTAGGTCATGGAAACGTGGATCGACTCCATGGAAACCCTGTTTGAGGACCTATACACTATAGAGCGGGACAACGTGAATCTTATCGCACATTGTTTAGAAAAGTCGGCAAGGGTATGGTAGAAAGGGGTCAAACGAGACCGATCTCCTAGTCTTCCTCCTGTGACTTGGGAAAAATTTCGAGGATTGGTGCTCACTACTTATTTCCCCGACGGTGAAAAGATGAAGCTTTAGGAAGGTTCAGGAAGCTGCAGCAAGGGAACCGCTTGGTGAGGGAATACGAGAGGGAATTCTCTCACATTGTAAATTGTATTCCATATGTGGTGCGGAATGACAAGGACAAGACCTATTGCTTCGAGCGGGAACTTCGGCCAGAAATCTTAATGGTGGTCCACTCGCTCAAGTTGCAAACTTTTGCCGAGGTGTTGGACTAGATCTAGACAAAATCTAGATAAAGCCCTTACCAAGGTAAGGTAATCATAAGGTTTAAATAATAATAATAAAACCCAATAAAAAATAAAAGAAAAGAAAAGGTGTAAGTGAATCGGTTCACGCGCGTCGCGACCTGGCTCGTGCTCATGCTGGTGTCGTGTATGCGTGTGTTTAGTTGAGAGCTCCATTTTCATATTCTCCCAAGCAACTAAGTTGAAATCAGAGAATATATTAAGAGCCACTACAAGCCTTTGGTTTTCAATGTAGAACTAAACCTCACATGTGAAAACCAAGGCATAGGCTCCTAGGCAAGGTTCATAGGATATTGGGCTACCCAAGAGGCCGAAGGGTTAAATAGATGTTTTAAATCACAGTTTTAAAATTAATACTAACAGAATCTAAATCCAAGTCATTGTACACGTGTCAGCAGGCTTTGATACACTCGAGGAGTTCACCAATTCGCTCTTGGACTGCTACAGTTGAATGGGAGTTCGGAACTAGGATCCGAAACCTTGTCCAAGGTAACACAGCACATCCGAGCGCCCTAAAAATATTCCAAGCACCCTAAACCTATAGAAACTTTAGTTTCAACAGATTTTGTAATTCATAGTTTGTCTTTGCATCCATTTTATACTAAAATGGCTCTCAGTTGGCCCGATACTCTATAGATGTGTCGCCCAGTTACCTCCACAATATCCGGACCCAGGTACTAAGCACTGTAACACTACAGCGGATCTGTTGGCGTACCCTAATTTCCGCTGCAACTGGGAGCGTGACACTTAGGGCCTATTTTTGAATTAACAACCACCTACTGCTATTCTAATCCAAAATTTTCTGCCTAATAGTGTTATATTTGCCTAATGTACACAATATCAAACCACGAGTCTAAATTGGCTTAGATGATCGGCAGATTAATGAATTACTACTTTATGAAGGCTCCATCTTACTTGTGCATATCATTTTAAATAAAAAATTTAGTCCATTGGATTGTAATTTAAGATTACATATGAGAAAGTGATAAAAAAAGGAGATATTTCGTTAGGAGGAAGTCTTTGTGAAATAGTTAATCCGCTTTTTAATCAAGCTTAACAAACTGCCATAAGTCTTAGGAAGTGTTTGGCTTAGCTTTTAGAAAGTGAATACATGCCAAGAGTGAATTTTCTTTCGGTAGAGCATTCAATTATCTCTGTTGTATCATCCAATTTTGATTTTTTTTTTAGAGAAAGGTAGTATTGTACCCGCTTCGTTTATTTCTTTTTAGAAATATATTTAGCTTGCTATGAGTCAAATTTCTTAACCGTTGACTCAGTCAATTGTCCTCCTTCGGGAAGCACGCAAGGAAATAAAGTGGTTACTAATAGTGACCCTCGAAGTTTGCGCTGATAAGTGAATCAAGCGATTCGACTGATGAGGGATCAGACCAGCCGAGTTCAGATATTACATTGTGCTTTCGGTTTGGCTGAAGAGTCGAATGATGCTTATATGTATTGCAGAAAGAGAAAAAATGTTTACTGACAAGGGTACGCCGCTATGGCATCTGGATTTACAAGAACTACTAACTAAGAACTACCCCTAGGAAAGCAAGAAATGCGAAAAAAACAGAGATTACAAGTAGACTACTTCTAGAAAGTGAAAGAGATGCGCAGAAATAAACTGGTCTTCTTGTTCTCGAGGAAAAAGACCCTTCTGTCAGGCGTTTTTCATTTATTTATAGCTCCGCCCGTTGCTTATTCAGTTATTCCCCACCTTTGGCCACGTTCCTAATTCTGTTGATCACTTTCGGCCGATCTCAGCTGCATCAGTTTTAACTGTTTTTCAGTTTTAGGTGCGTTTTTCTCAACTCCTGGCACACCACATGTTACTTATTCCTGGCTTCGGGGGCTATTCTCGCGATGCATCCTGCTTCACCACGTGGCGCGACTTTTATGACGCCAACATAGATAGACATGTGAATCAACTAGAATTCAAACTTAGGATCTTGGACATCCAATTCTGATTTTTAGAATCAGCTTTCTAATTTTTGAGGCTCTAAAATCAGAAGCAGCTAAAACCTGCTTTCTAAATCCGATTCACGCAAAATAAAAAAAAAGTTGAATTATGAAATCAAATTTCAAATTTAAAAATTTGATTTTGTATTCAAATTTTAAATCAAAATTTAGATTTAATTCAAAATTTTAAAATAAAAATTTAAAATTTAAAATTTAGATTTAAAATTTAAAGTGTCAACTTTCAATTTAAAATTTAAAATTTCAAAATTTCAACTTAAATTTATATTTTAAATTTTAAATTCTAAAATTTTATGAAAATATCAATATTTCAGCTGAGATTTTAAATTTCAAGTTTTTAAATTTTAAATTTCATAATTTTAATTTCAAATTTTAAATTTTAAACTACAAATTTTAAATTTAGATTTTAGATTTTAAATTTGAAATGGTAACTTTTAAATTTTAAAATTGAGAATTGAAAATTAAAAATTTAAAAATTTAANCATGTTTTTCGCCGTCGCCGACCAAAGAAGAAGGGAACGCGCTGAGTCTCTCTCCTCCTCTCCTTTATTTTGTGTTTAGGTTTCGCTGTTCTTCTACAACACCCATGTTTCAAATCTGTAAGTTTTCGGATGTTTATTCGGCCACATATGCATATTACTACAGTTTTCATCTCATTCTTCTTAAAGGCATGCAAGACTAGTCCAATGTGAATAAGATTCGGATGTGGCATTTGATGATGTTCGTTTAATGATCTTTCATTTGAAATTCCTATAATCATCTAATCGCACTTGGTCTGAATTTTATCGAGCAAATCACCAACTTCTACCATTCTGTGAGTTTCATATTCATCGTACAACAACATGCCCAAACAATCGAGTTAAGGGTGCGTTTGGTTCGTATTATGAAAGATTACTAGGAATAAAAGATATCCGAGAATCTTATTCCTATTCATCATATTACTAAGAATGTGAAATTTCTGTGTTTGGTTCGCACGGTAATATTAATTAGCCATGTTATTTAATATTACAAAAAATATACAATTTATTTATTTATTTAATTTTAGATAATGTTACCAAAAGTTTTAATATTTTTTTAGAAAAAAAGGAGAGAGAGAGTATAAGTTAGAGAGAGATAACATAATTAAAAAAAAAAAAGAAAAATATAGTCGAAATTAGGAGTGAGAGAGTTGAAATTTTAGAAAGAGAGAGAGAGAAAGCTTAGTTTAGAGAGAGAAAAAAAAGTTGAATTTTAGAGAGAAAAATAAGTTTAGAGAGAGATATAAGGTTAGAGTGTAAAGAAAAATAATATCAATTAGCCTGCGGGTAGGAAGAAA
>NC_033641.1:4099846-4127143 GCF_001540865.1 Ananas comosus
CATATAGTAGTTAAGGACAATGGAGATTATGATATAAAGTTAGGGTTAAACGAGTAGATAGAAACTGCTTCAATCAGTTTAGAGTCGATCAAATGACAAGTGTCGGATCTTGGCATTAATGTTATTGAGAGTTGGAGGAACAATAAGGAAATAGAAGGTTGATTCTAGCGATTACAAAAAATAGCGGGTCATTCCATTTCAACTTCGCAATGAGGTTAATTTCCAATTATTATAGGATTGAAAATAGAAGGTTGATTCTAGCGGTTACAAAAAACAGTGGGACATTCCATTTCAACTCGGCACTGATATTAATTTCCAAGTATTATAGGATTGAATTCAGTTTTGAAAGATTTGTTAAACTGCTTTCCTCTGAAATGAGACTCATTTAGGATGACTTCCACACCATACTGCAAGTACGGGCATCGATTTCTTCCGACTACCGTTTCACGATCCAAATCCATTCAACAACATTAAAATTTTCGATTTAAACACCGAGATCCAGAACTACCTAGCGCACATATCTTAGGTAGTTACTGCTCTCAGGATTGTAGTATGGCATTGTTATAGTTTCTCTTTTAAGTGATAGCTTTGTGAAAAGATGTATAGAATGAAAGGTTGATTGAAGTTCTTACCGTAATAGAGTGCAAAGGGGTTCCATTCTACTTCATAAAAGAAACTCAGAGGGTGGTAAACAAACTACACAACAATTTAAAGATTTTTTTGAAAAAAAGGTAGTATAACATAAAGTATATAAAAAAAAAACTAATGTACCAAAGAGTAATTAAGCCTAATTTGGTCTTTTAGCTTCTTTATTTTAATTTTCATGATTTAAATTTGTAACATAACACTTGGCTTAAAAGCTCGCAAAACAGAAAAGTTATCATTTTCTTCTTTTCATTATGATAATCTATTAGGTATTTTTGAACTTCATAATTGTTCTTTCAGATTTGATCAACAATCATATTTCAAGTGTATTCTTATCTTTGATGTAAAAATGATAGATCATAACTACTAGATTTCATTCTTCTGTACTTGATATCTATCATTTTCCTTTAGTTTTATACTAAGTCCTACTATTGAGTAGTGTTTTCTTTTTAGAATTGGTTGATTTAGTGTCAGATGGATTATGCTACAATATTTAGAGAAAGACGAAAATTCCGAAAGTTTGTTCTTGATAATCGCCGAAACAGTCGGGGGTTCTCTGCCACAGTTAATTCAAATTACACTGACGATACTTTGCCTTTGGATTATGAGACCTCACTTACTTTGTTCAGAAAACGAAAAAGAATCTCAAAAAGCAGCAATTTAACAGTTGGTGATCTTCATGCACAACATGAATCTATTGGCAGTTTTAAACGGAAAAGAATCTCAAAAAGCAGCAATTTAACAGTGAAATGGCAACTTTTAAATTTTAAAATTGAAAATTGAAAATTAAAAATTTAAAAATTTAAATGTAAATATAAAATATAAAATGTAAAATATAAAATTTAAAATTCCAAATTTGAAAATTTTAAATTTTAAAAATTGGTACTTTATATTTAGATTTAAATTTGAAATTTTCATATTGTAAATTTTAAATTCAACTTAGATTATAAATTATAAATTATAAATTTAAACTTGAATTTTGAATTCAAATTTTAAGGTGTGCTTCAAAAAAAAAAGAAGATAATGTGTGAACATAAAATGAAAATTTATCGAACAACTTTACTATATCATTTTACAAAAATTACTTTCTTAGAAGATTCAGTCTAATGTTCTGTAAATTTTAATTAATGAAATATAAATTTTCGAATTAAAATTAATTTTGGAGACCAAATAAGGGCCTTAATCTTAGAAGGGCCTCAAAACTGCATATAGGATGTTATCCGGTTGGGTTTGAGTCGGGTTTTCAAAAATCCGAATCTAAACCCGAAAACCAAATTGAAATCCGAATCCGAACCCGAATCCGAACCTGGTGGGTTTTAAAAATTCATAACCATATTCGACCCCGACTCAAAATCTAAAACCCGAACCCGAAAACCTGAATCTGAAATAATGATTTCTCTTTACCATATTTCAAAATATATTATCGTAAAATTAAAAATTTTCAAAACACAATCAAATAATAGAACAGACCTATTAGGGTTTGAATTTTGGAAGATAAATTGACTACTGTATATCGTTGGATGAAGATCCAATGGATAAAAATTATTAGACATTTTATATATTGTATAAATAAATAAATAAAAAAAATATATATAATTTATTCGGGTTCGGATTCCGGTTTGGATTCGGATTGAATAAATACAAAATCCATACCTGTATCCAAATCTGTCGGGCTTTTATTTTTTATACCTAATTACCTACAACCAAATTCATATTCGTTTAGCTCAGATAAATCTGCGCCATTCGGATTTGGGTTCGGATTCGAATTCAAATTCGAATAATATTTCTGGTATCCATACTCATTAACATCCCTAACTGCATAGCAGGCAATTCATCTTCTACTTTGAAAATCGTCGAATCCACAGCGGCGAGCCGCAAAAGCGGGCCAAAGAGGTGCCGAATCCAGGCGAACGGAGAAGAGAGATCTGGTTCGGACGGAATGAACGAGTCCCACCCACGCAGTCCCACCACCGAAAGGCCACACGAGAAATTGGACCTCGGCTTCCCAAGCGAAACCCTTTTCTCTCCTCTTCTTCCATCGTCAAATTCTCTGCCACCCCGCTTCGGGCCCACCGCCGTTGGCTCGCCGGATCCGACTCCTTCTCTCCTCCCTTCGTGAATCCCTCGCCGGCGACGTCACGCGTCTTCTCTCCGCTTCTCCTCTCACCTCTCAGGCCCCCTCACCGAATCGCCGCCGCCGGACCGAGCCCTCTTCCTCCTCCTCCTCCTCCTTCTCTCTCTCTCTCTCTCTCTCTCTCTCTCTCACACACACACACACACACACAACACACACACAGAGTTCCGATTCGTCCGTCGAGCCTTGCCGCTGCCGGAGAAGGTCCCACCACCCTCTCTCTTTCTATCTCTCTCTCTCTGTCTGTGTTATAATTCACCTCACTGAAGATGCATGAATCCGCTTGCTTTGTATTGAACTTATTTCGGAAACTTAATGGCCAGCCAGATGGGGTTGATTATTGCAATGATTTTCCCTTTTTTTTTTTCTCTCTGTATTGTCGTGCTTGCCATCCGTATGTTTGAGTATCTGTCTATGGAAGTTCTTGAAATCGTAGATGCTGGGCGTTTTTAAATCTTCAGAAAATTGATCGCATTGAAACTCTAGCAGCAGATGATATCTTTATATCAACACAGATTAATTGGCTGATTATCTTTTGTAATATCATTTTCTTTCAAGGGAGGAATTAGGAGAGAGCAAAGGGAGGAGAGAGTAAGAAAGGGAAGAGAGAGAGAGAGAGAGAGAGAGAGAGAGAAAGAGTAGGATTGGTAGCATATTAGGAGTAATTATCAGACTATACTTAATGTAGCTATTTGGAAAAGTTCAATGCTAGTTTAAGCTTTGTAGTATCACTATAATCCTAATCCCAATCCTTATCCAATCTAGTCTCCTATTCAGTCCAATTTTGGGTGCTGTGAAGCGCCCTCTGCCTCGGTAAGTCGCTTGACCTCAAAAAACTAATGTAATTTTTGTTATCATGTGTGGGGTGCTTATGTACTTGTTTGCAAAATCAGGCTTGGAGAGGCAAACAGATGTAGGGGAAGATATTATTGGTTATCTTAGAAACATGCTTAACAAGGTCCTTATTTGTTTAAAATACCTGCTGTAGCTTTGGATCTTTGGATCTAAGTAGTCCCTGTTGGAGTTCTTACTAATTTAAGGCTTTTCGGAATGATGCTTTCAATGGAATGAAAAAATTGTGCAACTTCTGTTTGAAGTAGTATTTAGCTAACATTGTTCGGAACAAAGATTTCTGCTTAGTATATTCCTTTACATTTTTGTGATTGGATGAAAATGTGGCTACCTAAGCGGATTTGTCATAGTTATCGGCTCTCCGTAGGCGAACTGCTTACAATCTAGTTCAACGAAATACTCCATCTTAATAACTTAAAAGTCTTAAAAGTTAGATAATTTGAGGTTATTAAAGTATATACTGTCTCTTATATGCTTTCATACTGGAATAAACGCTCACATCATGTGTTCAACTAAATGTTGATGTGTTGGTGCCACAATGATTATAAGGAGGGAATTCAATGGTGAATCAGTTTTCAAAACGAAATGATATTGTGCATCCTTCTTTAGATTCTTCATAGCTCGTGAATCAGCCAGCCTTTTGGTTTAATTTCTCAAATCAAGACCCAACGGATTTGAAGCAGGGACAGATCTAAGAATGAATGATTGGTGTAGTAAAATATGAGTCGAAAGAGCAAATTTCGTCCTACTATTAATGAATAATTTTCGGTAATTGGATAACATTGTTATGCTTATTATTAGGACTACATTCCGGCTCCTCCTTGAAGTCCACCTTTATCTAGATGCGATTCTAATTCTTCTGTTATTCATGCTGTTTAAGTTATGTTATAGTTAACAGAGTCTTCTATCTCTTCTTAGTTATGGAAGTACTGAACAACACTCTTCTTTTAATTATTTAATTCAAGTTTCCAAAGACTTGTGTGATTGATTTAAGAACTCGAAGATGAGATGATTACTGGAAGGTTTCATTTGAAGGTTCCGTTGAAGAGGTTGGTCATTGGGGTTGGTTATTTATTGACACCAGCATAACTCTGTTTATGCTCTGCGTCCATTACAGGATAGCTACTCAAAACAACCTACAGCCAAAGTTGTCGACGATCATCAAGAACCTTGCAGGGTAACACTGCTGCAGCCTTCGAGTAATGGATCCAGGGCATTATGCTCTGCAACAAGGATGGGACAATAACAGCGTAATTGCAGCTTTCTCCTTTATTACCTCTCCAGGATGATATAGCAGATATAAGGCAAATGTGGTTGTCCTCAATGTTTATTGGCATCTCATTCTAAAGAAATTTCAAAGAAAGCCATTGGCCACTGTTGATATGGAATGGATTTCCCAGCCCCTTCCATAAAAATTTGTTGCTGACTTAGCTTATTCTGTTGAATCTACAGGCACTGGAGGGGTACAATGCTGTCAATGAGCCAGATTACAGGTGAGTTAGTGATTTAATAGTTTATATTGTTGGTTTGGGATTATGTTTGTCAATTTATTTATTTATTTATTTTTGGCATAGAAACTTATTGTGAGAACTATAGTAGTCCTTTTTCCTGTGAGGCAAAGTGTTTTAATGTTTCAATCTCTTATTGATTTTTCATTATTATAAATCTATTATGATTAGTATTTTTTACATTTAATTTAGTACAGATACTTTATGTTATTACACACTTTAATTTCGCAGGGCTAGTGGCTCATACAGTGGTAGGAGATTTTCGGATGAAAGTTTTTCTGGAGAATCTGTATATCCTAGGAGTGGATTTGGCCGGGACACACATGAGAGGGAGATATTTCAACCTCCACCGCCTATAACTGGCATTTGGCCTCATTCTAGGAGAAATTTTGATGACGAATATACAGTTGTTAGAGAATCTAGAAGACATGACTCCTTCCATGAGATGGATTATCGTGATGCAGAAAAGTGTCGTGAAATTGATTACTCCCATGGAGAAGATAAATTTCGTGATAGTTACCGTGCTGCTAACAATTATTATGAAACGGACAATTACCATGATTATGGTTTTGATAAGCATGCAAGGATGGGGGCTAGAGAGCGTGATGAACTTGGTAGTGATTATGATCTTCCACGCCATTTCTCTCACCAAAGCAGGGAGAATAGTCGTGAAAGAGATTATGACTATGATCGTTACAATTATGAGTCTGATCGTGAGAAGGGCAGGAGAGAGAGCGGCTGGCGAAGACGTGAATCAAGAGATCGTGGACGGGAAAAAAGAGGCTTGAGTCGTGAAAGAGATCAAAGTCCATATAGGCATCGTGAGCGTTCTCGCTCCCAAGGACGTGATGACCGATCGAGATCAAGATCACCTCGAAGTAGGAGTCATGGTCGAAGTTATAGAGAGAGCAGTTATGATGATAGTCGATATGATAGGAGTGACAGGCGGAGGGATTATGAACGTGATGAGAAAAGATATCCTGACTCAGTGGTAAGACCATATTTGCACATCAAATCTCCATATATCTATGCCTTCTATGTACTAATCAGAGTACAACATTTGTTTCTTGTAGGCCCCTTCAGCCACTCTTGTTGTCAAGGGACTATCACAAAAGACAACTGAAGAAGATTTATATCAAATTCTTGTATGATTTGCTTTTTTTATTCTATTTGTCTTGCAAATGTAACAAGATTTGTTATTTTTAGGTTTTAATGCATTGTGTTTTAATGCATTGCAGGCTGAGTGGGGACCTCTTCGCCATGTACGTGTAATAAAGGAGAGGAGTACTGGCATCTCTCGTGGCTTTGCTTTTATTGACTTTCCTACAGTGGTATTTATCATGGAATATCTTTCACTCTTGGCTACTGCTTTGTCGACTGATTGTATACTTACAGTCTCCTACCCTTTCCACAGGAAGCTGCACGCAGCATGATGGCTGGTATTGGAGAAAATGGTCTGATGATCGATGGGAGGAAGCTATTTTTTGAGTATAGGTAGGGGTATTTCTGTAGGAAAGGTGTTTCTATTTTAAGATTTTGCATTAGGGCCTCTATTCAGTTGAAATAACTTAGTCGAAATGACTTCTTTTTTATCCTTTCTCCTTATCCTTCTTGTCATAGCAAGACTAGTTTGTTTTGCTGCTTGTGTCGTTTAATTTACAATGCAGTGGTTTTTGGTGGCACAGTGTCAAGGGAAACCAATTTTGTGCTGGGCGGTGATTGGCCTATTAGGTAGAATGGAGTATTATGATAATATGATCATGATTTTTGGTGGTTGACGGTAGACCGTTAAGGACATTTAAGAAAGTACTGTAGTGAAGTTACAGTTAGTAACGTGTAGTAAACCATTGGGTATGTGCCTTAAGATAATTGGAGCTGAAGCAATGTGGCTAGATGTGAGCAATGATCTGACATACTATTAGTTGGTGCTGTTAGTGTTGTCTTTTACATCGAACCCAAACTTTTACTTGCTTGGTAGCATAGTAGCTCTCAATATGTGATAGCTTTCATTAGCCTGCATTTGTACAGTTTTAATTTGTACTTCCGGCTGTTAGTCTCAGTCCAGGAAACTGGTTTCTTGAATCTGGTGTCTTTGTTTGATTGCATAATGTTTTTCTGTCCAGTTATAATCCTGTAATATTATGCTCTAGCAAAATAAGGGTGTTGTTTTTTCAATTCTTTTCTGAAGAGGGTTGTTAGTATGTTAATATCTTATTTGGTCTTGTTGCAATATAATCCTACACAACTTGCATAAGTGTGATGCATGATCTATCAATAGTTTAGGCCTGTCTATATAGGACGGTGTTAGAAATTTTGTTCATTGGATACTTGATATATACTCGTTGGATATATAATTTTCGACAATAAATTGAAAATGTTGATATGGCTCAAATATTTTTACAATATTTCTTGGATACATTCCAAAAAGAGTACATTAATGATGGGAGTTCTATAATATAATCATAATTCAAGAATATGTTATTGACTTTTAGTTTTTTTTGTGAATAAATTATAGATGTTTGGTTGGGTATTTAGTGTCGTAGGTTGCACATGATTTTCTGTCAAATAAAACGTAAGCTATCTAAAATAGATCTCTTTCTATGGTGTGTGAGGGTGTGCCTCAGCAAGTGCTCTCACACATGCACACGGGTGCCTGCCGATGGGTGAGGACATGAAAGCACAAGTGGTGTTATACATTTATATGTCCATGTAACTTTATGTTCACATATTTGTATATGCATAGTTACATATATTATTAGAAATATACATGAATGTTTGGATGTATGAATGTAATTTTATTTATCTTAATATCCTAGCATTTGTTTCCCATATCTTAGTCCATATTTCATAGTTGTGTGAGTTGTCTCATGTCATCAGTTCAGCAAATATATTGTGCTGAGCCATTTTATTTTCAAGAAGGTATGGTCTGAGCACTTCTTACATTGGTGCTCAGTACTGATGTTATACATTTCTTACAAGTCTAATTCAGATTAAAATGTATAACAGACATTACACATTTATTTTTCATGGAAGTATCTCTAAGGATATGAGTGCTAGTAATGTTACATCCTTGAATGTGTGATTCAACGTTATAAGAGTTTCACTTGGAAGTGTTTTTTTGGATGTTATTAATAAATATAATCTGTTGGCATAAGTTCAGACAGATTGGAGCATAAATGGCTATTATATTATTCTGAACTTGCTATTGCTGTCGGCAAGATTTTGTTGTTTATAATCTTTAATGTTGTTACCCTTAATCATATTATGTTTTTTGCTTGTTACCTTGTGTCTTGCAGTAGTAGGCCTACTGGTGGGGCAGGTACGCCTCTAGGACAAGAAAGTTTGATGAGGTCTAGCCATGGGTACAACAGAACTACTGCTGCACCATGTGATTGGATGTGTACAATTTGTGGATGTGTAAATTTTGCTCGCCGAACTTTCTGTTTCCAGGTAATTTATTGACTTCCGTATATCATTTATTCATTTACTGTCATTCATTATTCCTTGGAAGCTTGCTTGTTATATAGTGCCACTTTACTGGTTGTGTGATTTTGTCAATATACATCATGCTTAGTGGAATGGCATCTCAACATGTGGAAGAAGCGCAAATGAGCAATTTATCAAAATTGTCTAAACTAGTCTTGCATTTCTTTGCTATGCTTTACAGACATGGATATGAAACTTGGGTACTACATAATATTGATATAAAAATACGACAATTTCTAAAATATCAGGAAACAATATGTTGGGGATATGATATGGGAAGAATTGTTGGTATTATTTATGTTTGTTTTATAATGAAATATACAAAAAAGTTTTTGGGATGGTTAATGACATCAAGTAATAAACTAGCTAACTTATAAAATACATAAAAGTATTCGAGTTTTATTCATCAAGAAACATAATTGATTAGACTAATCAATAATCTTGTGCTTTATCTTCCATTAACCCATAATTTAGGCTGTCATCAAAATGCATAACTAAGATTACTTATATTGCATCTTCTTTGGTTCCAAGTCAGTTACAAATAATTTTGATCCAAAGAAAATAAGCGGCTATTACTCAGAGAATTGAATAACTATCACAAAGAAAATAAGCGGCTAAAACAAAATATAGTTTATGAAGGTACGTGTTAAAAATAATTACAAAGCAAAGTTTACTTAAGGGTACGTTTGTTACTCCTGTAAGTTGTCACCCCTATTAATTATGTTTGGTATGCATGGTGAACTTTTAAGGGAGGTGAACATTTCACCTTCCTTTGACCTCAAATGGGCAAGTGGGCAGGCGGACGGACGGACGACAAAGTTACAATGAGGTTAAAATAGCTGAAAGAGATAATATCTAAGAAAGAAAATTTTGAAGTTTCTTACATCATTCTTTTACTCTCTCTCCTTGCATTCTCTCTCTTCATTTTCCCTACCTTCACTATTCTCTCTTTATTTCTCTCCTCACTCTCTCTACACTTTCTCTCTCCTTTCTTTCTCCTTTCTCTCTCCTTGCTTTCTTTTTTCACTCTCTCTCCTTAGTTTCTGACTCTTCACTCTCTCTTCATTGTCTCTTATTATTTCTCTTCACTCTCTCTCATACCTCTCTCCTTGTAGTATCTTCCTTCACTTTCTCTCCCCTCGTTACTTTCTCTACTCTTACTTTCTCTCTATACTTTTTCTTTCCTTTTCTCTTTTCACTTGTTCTCTCATCATTTCTCCTTTATCTCTCTTCACATTCTTCTCATCCCTTTATCTCTTTTTTTCTCCCCCTCCTTTCTTCGCTTTTATTCATAACACAATTAGACATCATTGTAGGAAAATTTCTTTTTGCAAAAGTAACATTTACTTCATTAAATGTAATAGGGATAATATTTATCTCTCCCAATTATTAACCCCTTACTAAATAGCTCTAAAGATAAATGTATGTAATACATGGTGGATGAGTTCATCTCATAAGCGGATTGCAGTACAACATTTATAGCAAATTACTTCCGCCCAAGAAGGATAAAAATACATAAGACAGCAAGTAATTATGTCTCAATTAGGTTGTAGCCCCGTCCTCTATAGGGAGCAAGGAATACCTCACCATTTGCACAACTGACATTGATAAGATAATAATATCTTATCGTCACCTAAGAAAGAAAAGTGTTAGTACGTTCAAGTCATCTACATCTATAATGTATTGATCAAGGATTGCTTGTGCCGCCCTGTGCTGCCCATGCTGTATCGTGCCAAGGCTCTGCCGGCACTTGGCACAAAGTCATGCCGAAGCTATATTGGCGAAATAGGTTTTTTCTATATATGTTTTGCAAAAGCTTTTTCATATTTAAAAGGTTAAATATGGAAATCCCTACTATAAGTACCTGCTTTTTCATGTTATCCCGTCTTTTAAAAACCTCTACTTTGCCTTTTTAAAATTTACATTTAACTCGGCACTGTTGCAATTTTGTTACTATTCCATGTATAAGTTGTATGGTATAGGCGTATAGCCAAGAAATTTACTTGTGATAACCCATTACATCCTTAAAAATGGTTGGAATACATTAGAATCTTATATTTTCTTTCAAATTAGGTATCTTAAAAAGAGATCGACCACTATTTACTAATTTGTTTTTCTTTTTTCGTCTTTTCTAATGGTAAAATGAGTATATTAATTGCCTAGTTGTACCACACAATTTATATATGAAATAGTGAAGAAATTGTAACAATGCTGAATTAAGTGTCACAACTTTAAATTTTAAGGGGGCAAAATATAGATTTTTAAAAGATGGGGGTAAAGTGCAAAAACAGATATTTATAGGGAATTTTCTATATTTTAGCCTATTTAAAAATATGCAGATCTTGTAAATCTACTAACATTTGGAGCAATTAGTTAGTTCCATTGCATTACAAACCAACTTTTAGTGAAAAATTACTAATAAAAAGATTTTCTCCAATTTCTTTTATCATTTTAGATCTAGTGATTTCATCCATGGTAGTGTTTCGCTATAAATTTTTCTCCAATTATGATTTTGGTTTTGGTTTCATGCATTATAAATAAATTCATAGTATATATAAAATGATTTACTTTAGTTATTAAGATGATTATGATTATATTCTTACTTTGTGAAATGTAATACATAAACATTTTTATAGCCTTTAACGATGTTAAAACACACTGAAAAACTATTTTTTTTCATGAGAACATAGTTAAAAAATTCCTTGTTAAAGCGTGCCTTGGGGGGGCACGCCCTGTGCCATGCTGTGCCACTGTGTTCAGCGTCACGGCAATCCTTAGTATTGATATTAAACATGTAACGTGTTGTTATCTCACAATGTCATAAATGGTGATTTTAATCGATACTTCCTACTAAGTGCATCTCGAAGTAGATTAGCATATGCAGCTAATCCTTCCTACCTGTGTAATACATTGGTAAATTGTATGTGTTGGGAGCAAACACCCAAGACATTTGTTGCTAGATCCCTTTTCATTGTCCTGTTCTTTACCTTATTGTTACCTTATCGTTGGACTACTGCAGCTTCAAAATCTTGAAGACCATTTTGGCCGGTTCGACTAACAGTAATGGCACCATGAATACTATCTTCCCTTTCTGTGCTTTAATGACCAGTCTTTTTGGGCTAAACCTTTATGTTGCTGGCAATAGAGAGTTTGCATAACATTCTAGAAATCTTATGTATATCTAAATTAATATAAGTGGATTTTGTTGACCGCATAAACCATTAATCAATTGTCATCGAATTTAGCAATGTACATAAATGAGTGGCAGATCAATTTCACAAACTGGCTTCCTGTTTACTGATCAGAAGGAGTAATACTGGATGAAAATTGATCCCACGTAATTTACTATAAACTCTTTTCTGGACCTCTTAGTAGTTTTTGTTAGTAAATGTGTATGAAAATTCAAAAGCCCGCAACAATTTATTACTTGATGTAAGAAAAGGGAGAGAAACCAGACTCTGGATTTTGTTCTTTGCATCAAGTGCCTTACGAAGCTGATATGTAAGACAGGCCATCGATTAAATGCTGCATGCCTGATAAATTCCACAGTGTTACAATGTTCTTTTATGAGTTACTTCTACAAAGCTGTATTTCTGATGTGATCCTCGTTGAATGTGAGATGTTGTAAAAGTTCATCTTGCGTGGCTGCTCACTATTTCTATTCTTTTTATTTTTTCAATTTGCCTTTCATATGAATTTATATTTCTATCCTGTCGGTCTATCAATTTGCATTTCAATTTTCTTCCCATAAGTTGAACCAGTTCAGTTCCACTACAGATAAATCTGCATTTATTTATATATTTTTGTGTTGATTTTTTTTTGTTCCTTTTCTATTTGATCTTGCAATGAAGTGCAATGAGCCACGGATGGAGGATGCTCCGCCAGCTGATGCCACAGCCTCCACTCCAGCACTACTTGGGAAAAGGGGATCTGATTCTGGTAAGTTTCCTACTCTTTCCAAGCTTCTGATACAATATTGTAATGTTCATTGACAAATTGCAACTTCTTGTTAGGTCCTACACATGTCTTAGTTGTTCGAGGCTTAGATGAAAATGCTGATGAGGAAATGCTTCGCTATGAATTTTCCAAGCATGCTCCTATAAAGGTGGAGGAAGTGGTCCTTGTGTTTATTTAAAATTGTAATTTTTTACAAACATCCGATCCAATACTCTGTTTGCAGGACCTTCGCCTTGTTAGAGATAAGTTTACTCATGTATCCAGGGGTTTTGCTTTCGTCCATTTCCATTCGGTAAGGAGGTGACTACTTTATTGCTGTCTCTTTCTCTCTGTAAGATTCTCATTTCTTTGTTTGGGGGTTTATAGGTGGACGATGCTACAAAAGCGCTTGAAGCAACAAATGGAAGAGCAATTGAAAAAAAGGGTCAAATTTTACGTGTAGCATATGCCAAAAGCATACACGGGCCCGTGTCAGGGGCTCCACCATCAAGCAGTCTTGCAGCAGCTGCAATTGAGGCAGCAACATTTTCTCAACAGGTCTTTCATGCCAACCCTTATCCAATGATTTTCCGTATCTTCAACATAATGAATATTCGCTTAAGTTTGAACATTAGTCCTCTTGAATAGTTTATACTTGATTTACCCTGGTTTTGTTTTTGGAAAAAAAAGAACATTATTGTCCAACTACATTGGTTGACTTTAGTATGTTTTCCATAAAAAAGTAATAGAGTTCTTCCTATTTTCTGAACAGTTTTTGGATTACCCTGGTTTCAATATAAAATTATTAGACCATTCCTGCTTTTACTTTCTCTTCCCATGTTATAATTTATATGTTTGTATAACTCAAGTGCTCTTTACTTTGTCCGGAGATAGTGCCTATGAAGGCCTTTCCATGTCTTTCTTCTTCATTCTACCTGTATGGTTATCTAAATTCAAGCTCTTTTCTCAATTTGTTTTATATCTTTAATCTTAACTAGATTCCATTTCCAGAACTTGTACACAGTCCCAACGTCAGTCTAGTTCAAGCCATTTTCCTTGTTTGGTATTCTTTCCTTTTATATGTGATTGGATGTGCTAATGGATGGATTTTATAGTGTTCTCATTGTTGGTTAACTTGCAACGTGCTATAGCCGGATGTGGAGCAGTGTCTTCTTAATACAAGAAAAAAGTTTTTTGCTTTTTTATTGTCAAAGTAAGACTGTACTTGTATATATTGTGATCAATTCACCATCCATCGATGCACTCTGTTGCGTAGGATGTGTCTGAAAAAGTGGCAACTGTACCAAACGAAACCTGGAATCTGGTGTTGCAGACAGTTCATTAATTAATTAGTGTTTTTTTTTTATAGTTCATTAATTAGTTTCTTTTTTTTTTATTCAGGTATATTATTAGGTGTTTGTCCAGAGTAGTCTTTGTTGAGTTAAATAAACAATTAGGAGTTAAAGCAACTATGGTAGATTCCTTGTGTTGTTAGTGTTTGCTAATAATCACAAATAACAGCCACTGTTTGGACTGTACATGCCAAACCACAGTTGGAACAGTGTGTGCGACAGCTTGTACTAGGTAGATGTGGCATGGCGCGGCCCTCCACTGGCTCACCTTTGGAATTGGCTTTTGTGGCTCATTTTTGAGTTATCAATGCTCATCGTGCATTCTAATAGCTATAAAAACTTAATTGGACCAGAATTTTAGAAGTGCTATAATCTCAAGTTGTTTAGTTTATTTGGTATTTATCTAAATATGTTGGAACTTTTTGTGGTGTAACCAGACCTTAATATATAGTAAGCATGATCATAAAATGAATCTGTTCAGGAGTGAAGCTTTCATGCAGGGCATTGTTAAGTTCTTTTTCTCCCCGTCTATTTTTGTAAGTCAACAATAATTAGGAGGACATAAGGTAAAATATCAAAAATTTAATTTCTTTTCTCATGCTAAAACCATAAAATTAATTATTGCAATTGCAAAGGGAAACCCTGCATTGTTTACTTTACCTAGACCTATATGGTTTGACACAGTTTCTTAGTTAGTGAGTTGATTTCGTAATATTCTCAAATGACAAAAAAAAAAAGTTCTGAAAAATCTAATGAATTCTAATTTTCGCAACACAAACAATGTGCATTTTTCATTAGTATTCATTATTGCTCATGATTAGATAGATCTATAAGATTTAATCTTTACACTCCAGTTAATGTTTTCTCAACTACTTTCCTGTTATATTTGGAAAAACTGAAAAGACCTTTAATGAAAAATAATGCTAACAACAATGTAGATGCTCTATTCATAGAGTAGCTTAGGAAAGGAAAGAACTAAATTTAGTAGATCTAGGTTTTCTGGACATAAAATGTCCAGCTTGTTGGCATGCGTCGATACGTAGGCCTTGCTATTGCCAGTACATATCTGGCAATGGCATGGACTGTAGGATTGTCAACACTGCCATTAATAATCAAATTGTTATGCAATTGAACTTTGGCACCATAAAAATATTAAAGATATCGTAGCACATTATAGTAATCTGAATTTAGTTGTAATTTACTTATCTAAGGTTGGTTGAATTGATAATACGTGAGTTAGTGCAAGCTCGAGCTGTTGTGGTTTCAACCTTTCAGATGCTTTTCAGCCACTCTTTTGCCTTAATAATAATGCCATATTATAATTATCCCCGATGAAGCAATCAGCTTGTTTCAATACTTTAAACTTCTAAGATCTAGATGCTCTTAAAAAAGTTTTGGACTTCAATGTTGCATAATTTTTTCTGCGGAGTTCCAGAAATTTAGGAGTTATGCAGTGTCGTGAAAGAATTTGGTGGAAGTTAAACTTGATATGTTTTATGGTATTTAGTCTACAGTCTACAAGAATTCATGCGAATATATCTTAAATGGTGATTTACTTAGCAGTCAAACTTTGCTGTCAATATTTGTGGTTCTGCAAGGAGAAACTAAATATGCAGTTTGTTTTTCAGTACAACACTGCAGGTTGGGCTCCAAAGGAGTACAATGCTGATGACAAGCAATCTACCAGTAGTCATGGGCAAAATGCAAACACAGAAGCTCAGAAAAGTGGTTCAGCTTCACAGTGTGGGTTTGTATGGGATGAAAAATCTGGTTATTACTATGATGCTGCTTCCGGTTTCTATTATGATGGAAACACTGGTGAGCGTCTTGTTACCAAGTTTCATAGCCCACTTTATTAAAAAGCTGCCTTAAGATACTAGCATTTCTTCACTACTTTAGTTGTTCGTTGTCCTTAAACCTATGATAGGTCATAGGTTCGCAGCATTTTACAGGACATTTATCTAGTTGATTGCATAATATGTTTTTTTGATTGCATAATATGTTGTCTTTTCATGCAGGCCTTTACTATGATAGTAATACAGGAGTTTGGTATTCTTATGATCAACAAACGCAGCAGTATGTCCCTTGTGGTGATCAGAGCAACAGTAAGACACTGGGAGAGTCAGCAAATGAATCTTCAAAAGCAACAGATAGTAATAATAGTAGAAAAGTAGTGATATCTGCACCTGCAGCTACGATAAAACCAAATGAGAAAGTTTCCTTGCCTGATGCTGTTCAAGCTGCTGCAAATGCGGCATTAGCTGCAGAGAAAAAGGAAAAGGAGAAGTCAAAAGAAATTAAGTTGGCATCCAAGACGAGTCTCCTAGCCAACAAGAAGAAGATGAATAATGTCTTGGCAATGTGGAAGCAAAGAAATCATGAGGGGCAGGCTGCCCGTGTCGTCCTTGATGACAAGGAACCGGTTAGCTTAACAGATGATAAGCATAATACTTCATTCATTGCCTCTGCGAGTTCATCATCAAAAAATAAGCTAAAATATGAGTTTGGAAATCCCAGAGAGTCGAGCACAGCATCGGTTTACACTTCAGTTGTTGACCATGGTGCTACACCATCCATCTCTAGTCAACCGGTTGATTCAGATTCTCAGATAAAGCCGAGACCAGTGAGTAATAGTTTAGGAGGTACCGTCATGGGTGTTATAAGAGGCTCTGGGAGAGGGGTTACAAAGTCGGCCACCACATTTCCCACCTCTTCTCTTGTGGGTACCTCCGTTGCATGTACCGAGGGATCAGTGTTAGCCAATATTAATACGGAGGCTCCTGCTTCTGCTGCGCCCTTCAGAACAGATGCATCAGCACTTGGTTCGTATCCATCATCTGGGCCTGGGGGTGGTGGGAAGCGGAGGTTCTCTGAGACGCCAACCCAATCTATGCACAGGGAACAGACAACATATAGAGACCGGGCTGCGGAGAGACGAAACCTCTATGGGTCATCGTCTTCATCTGTGGGGAATGATTTGCCAGACATCGAACTTGGGGATTCAAGTAAGCATTCTCAATGATTTCTACTGCATTCATTTATTTGTAAATGAATAGTGTGGTACCAAAACATCTTAGTATGTCATCATCAATTTCTATTTATCGATGTGTCTCATTTGGCTAAAAGATTATTGATTTTGATGAAAAGCATATTTCGTCTCTCAGTTTATCTGTTAGTAAGATGGGATGTGTTTTATGTCACTCCTTCAGCTGACACTGTGTAGATTCTTTGCTGCCCTGGCCAAATTCTCCGACTGAAACTGTTTCTTACGTATGTATGCAATACATATTAATCAATCTGGAAATGCCTTTTTTGGTCAAGCTGGTGACTGTCAATATCGAAAAAGTTCCTCCAGTGAGATAGGAGCAATGCCATTCCCCCCCGGTGTTGGTGGACGGGGTATTGGTGAAACACTAAGCAACACTGAAAGTTACGAGCATATCACCGCCGATCGTGCCATTGATGAAAGCAATGTGGGTAACAGGATTCTCCGCAGCATGGGCTGGCAAGAAGGACTGGTACCTCCCTTAATCTCCGTCCTTTACACATCTTAATAATCCACATAATTTTTTTTTTCTTTTTTCTTTTTTATTATCTAACAATTTTATGCCTATATGCCTCTTTATATTTGTTGAATCTTTTCGTGGGAAAATACGGTCCTAAGTTCTCTTTTCCCTAGAAAATATTCGATGCTTTGAGGGTCATGAGAAATTTGGACCAAACCGCCGTTTGAATTCTTTTTCTTCCTGCTGAATTCTGTTTGTCTTCATATTTCTTTCCCTTTGTTTTGTGTTCGGCATATAAAATTCCAGGGACTCGGGAAGGATGGGAGTGGCATCAAGGAACCCGTCCAAGCAAAAGTCGCGGACGACAGGGCCGGTCTTGGGTGTCAGCAGAGGAAAATAGATCCCTCATTGGAGGCGCAATCTGGAGACAGCTATCGAACCATCATCCAGAAGAAAGCAATTGCAAGATTCCGCGAAATGTCTTGAGCGTGTGCCGGAGAAAACAGAAAGAAAAGCAGTGATTACCTATCCTATGGTCTTGTTTTGTTTCCACAGCTTGCTTGTTCTTCCGCTTTGCGCCGCCTGCGTTATGGTTCTGCTATTTAAAGTCTTTAGTATGTCTCTTTTTGGTGACTGCTGCTTAGATGCTCTGTCAAGCCATCTTCATTTCTCAGCTGTACCCTTCCTTCTATTCAGTTGCCCTTGCGGCTTGAGCGTTTCAGTCGGTGGTGGGGGTGATTGTCATATCTATGAAGCAACCTGGTACTCTGTAATTGTTACTCAAATTGGAGAATTTCCTTCATCTATCCTTGCGTTCAAAATTTGCAATTGAGATTTGAATTAAAAAGTTTGAATTCGAATATGAAATATTATACTAAATTCAAATTTAAATTGTTAATTGCAATCTGAGTTGCAATTCAAAATATGAACGCAAAATTGGATTTCTGCTGCATTTCAACTTGAATTTGAAATTGAAAATTGAATTTAAGAGTTTGATTTTGAACTTGAAAGTTGAATTTAAAGCTTTAAGTTAAAATTTTGATTTTCAATTTAAAATTTAAATCAAAATATGGAATTTGAGTTCATGATTTGAATTTAAATTTAATAATTAAAAAATTGAACTGAAATCCAATTTTTTAGTTTAAAATTTGAAATTGATTTCTGATTTAACTTTTGACGTCTAATGAAAATTCCATGTTTATTTCAAAGTTCATAATTTGGATCCAAATTTCAACATAAATAGAAATGTCTGTCCAGCTATTATGCTTTGAAAATTCATTTTCTTATGCTGCACCATTTGTCCACGTGCGAACCGTTGGTGAGGATTTTGCTTCTTGCTGGCCGTCGATCAAGAAGAAGACGAACAAAAGAAAGATTGGGTGGTAGAAAAAAAAAAAAAAAAAAAAAATCTATTTTTAACACAAAAAAGAGTGGATGTTAGAGTTACCCCAAAATTACTTTATTTGTAATTATTTTTCCTATAAATTCAAACAATAGTAAAAGTATCCAAACAACCATTCTTTAAAAAATTCCTATACTGCTTAAGAGCAGAGAGTATTGTATTAAGCTCAAAACTTTGTTTTCTTGGGTTGCCGAACAGGACCTAAATAGTTTGCATTTTGGTGAAATAGCACTTCTAGCTACTCCCCTCAACTTTTATTTTAGTCAATACTTGCAAATCTTACTTGAACTATGGACCATCTTGAGTACATTATAAAACCTTTCAAAATTTTAGCTTTACTATTCAATCATTTAATTTATTTAATTTCAATCAATCAATGACTCTTTATGTTCAAAATTTGAATGTGTCGTTTATTTTTACACATTTATTTGATGTATTTCAAATAATTGTCGTGACTATAAATTCATTGAAATAAGCAGTTAGCTTAAAATTTTAAATCATATCCTTGACTGATTTAAATCAAACAAATTGAAGATTGGGTTGAAAAATAAAATTCTGAAATGTTAGGCAGTTTACTCAAAATGGCTTATAGTTTAGATGAGTTCTATACGGTTTTACTTTTACTTTATCCCTTGAATTTTTAAGTTGTATATTTCAAACTTGCATCATTCCCTGAAATTTTAAGTGCTTTATTTTAGTCCCCTTAGAAGATTTAGTTGCTTGCATGATTACATCTCTAGTGAATCCATACATCTGTGCATCATGATTACATCTCTAGTCAACACCGACCGTCCCTAGAGCAAGTGGCAAAGGGCTTGGTGGTTGGTATCCGAGACCCAAGTTCGAATCCTAGTTGATTCACATTTCCAGCTAAGTTTACTCCTAAATGAAATAACTGAAGCGTGTAGCGTACTACCTATCTCTCAAAAAAAAAAAAAAAAAATTCTCCATCAATCACTTATATAAAATCTTTTTACCAATTGATACCAAATTTATATAATGACTGAATATAATTTAAATTATATTTATTCGATCTTATAAACCTCGGTTATTCATTAATTTAAATATAACTATTTACCCTTGAGGCTGGAAATTAAAATCCTTTTATAGAGTTTTACGCCTGAAATAGAGAACCGGGGCGAACTTGTCACGTCCCGAGCTCCAGCGGAAGCTCTTTTGACACATACACAAATCCACCGTGCATATAAGGTACCCGATACACGCAAGACGTCTACAAATACAATAACCAAAGATGATGTATACATTCTAACATGATAATTAGAGCAAAAGACATAAGCTAAACTAGAAAAGATGTACATGAAGCAACAATCATCTCCAGAACAACTCCCAAGTACAAGATATACTATTTATTTATATCAATTATGAATTGGAACCTTATAAAGGCCTCTCCGCATCCCACGGCAAAAGTGGGTCCCAGCAGGGAAAAAAAAAAAAGCTACAGTAAAAAATTGGCAGGGCTCAAATTGGTTTTTTTACACGCGGTCCATGAGGTGGGCATCACCTCGTGGACCTCCCGAGGGAGAGAGAGCAGCGGACCTCTCCCTCCCTCATTGATTTTAGGCTAAATTACATAAAACCCTCCCGTCAAAACCCGATTTTTCACTTTACCCTCTGTCATTTAAAAACCTACACTTTGCCCTCTTGTAAAATGAAAAATATTCACAGGGAGGTACGGTGTGTAAAATGACCATTTTGCCTCTCACCATTTTCGTCTCCTCCCTCATCTTCCTCAACAGTAGCCTCGATCGACCGCGATTTACGCCTCAATCGGCTGTGGTTTCTCTCCATTTTCGTCTCCACCTGCTCCCCTCTCCTCCTGTACCCTCGCCGTCCCTCGATTTCGGCGACAGTAGGGTGGAAATCGAGGTGGGGGTGGATGGAGAGATGGGTAACGGCAACGAGGGCGAAGGTGAGGCGGCAGAGGAGGGCGAAGGGGTGTTTGTGGGCACGGACGGGGATGTGGGCGAGGGCGAGGCGGCGAGGCGGCGAAGCAACAGGAAAAGGGCGGGGGGGTATTTTTGGTATAAAAAAATATTTTATAATGGAACCCTAACGGATTAATAACAATAGGGGGCAAAGTGCCTATTTTTCATTTTACAAGGGGGCAAAGTGTAGGTTTTTAAATGACAGGGGGGAAAGTGAAAAATCGCGTTTTGACAGGAAAATTTTATGTAATTTAGCCTAAAATCAATGAGAGATATATATATATATATATATATATAATATAATTTTATTTTATTTTTTATATAAATATGTTATTATATAATATTTTATTTATTGTATATATAATAATTTATTTTCGAACCAATAAAGGTAGTGTTTTCACTCTAATTAATTTTTTTAGATTTTTTTTATTTGTAAATTCTACGCTGATGATAATAGAAAAATATTATATTTTTTTTAATATTAAATGAGCTTTTTATTTTTTTAAACTGATTTATTTATTTTAGTTATTTAGTTTAGATATTTTAGAAAAAATATTGTGAACCTAAAGAAGGTCTTCGCTATTTTCTAAAGTTTGTGGGGCCACATATTATTTTTTAAGGATTATTTGTACATTAATCAATTTTTCACTATTTTTTATTTTGGTCCCTAAAGTTTGCATATTTCCATTTTAGTCCCAAAAATAAAATTCAAAATTTTGAATTTAAATTTCGAAATTAATCTTAAAATTAAAATTTCAACCAATTAGTAATTAGAATTTTGAATTATATTGAATTCAAATTTAAATATAAATTTTAAATTGAATCTAAATTTGATTTCAAACTTAATTTTTTAAATTTTAATTCCAAACTTAAATTTTTTTATTTAATTTTGATATTTGAATTTGATCAAAATTAAAATTTTAATTTAAAATTAATAAAGATAGTGGGAGCATTAGCGAGCTGTATCTAATGCATATTTTTTTACTTTGAAATAAGAATTATGATAAGCCTTTTAGCAATGTAATGTATTTTTTATATTAGGGATTCACATATGCAAATAGATTAAGACTCTAATTGTGACTATTGACATAATACTTGATTGATAATATTAATGACTCGCTAAGATTATCAAAAGATATATACTTTCACTTCAATTAATTTTTTCATATTTTTTATTTGTACAATCTACCTAATAATAATAGAAAATTATTATTTATCTTTCTTAATACTGTAATGAGCTTTTATTTTATTTTAAACTGATTTTTTTATTTTACTTATTATGTTTAAATATTTTCAGAAAGAAATATACTTTAATTTTATTTTTTTAATTCATTTTTTAATTTTTAATTATTCAATACTGAGATAAATAATATTTAAAAATATTAATGTATAATAGAGAAAAAAATGATATTAATAGTTATAATAATTTATTGTTGTATTATTTTCCTGCCGCATCGCGCGGGGTCCTTAATTAGTAAATACATGAATTAGGAACCCATACAAAGCCTCTCGGGTTTGGGAGGCCTTGTGGGTCCCACTTTTTTTTTTATTTATTTATTCTCTCACACTCTCTCTAACCCTCTCTCTCATACACTAATTTATTTAGTGGGGTCCACATCAATTTTTAGAAAATTAATTGCACATTAGGCCCTGATCTTTTCACTCTTTTTTATTTTGGTCCCTAATCTATCAACTTTGCATATTTTTCACTTTACTCTCCAAACAATTTTTTATAAATTAATTTATATAATAATATAATATTTGATAGTTGAATTATTTTATAGTGTAAAAAATATCTATTTTGATTACGAATATCTTTTGATTAGTCTTATTTTTTGTGCTTCTGATAAAGTCTTATTATTTTATGCATTTTACTTATTAGATTTAAATATTTTAAGAAGGAAATATATTTTAATATCATTCTTTAGAAAAAAAAAAATTAGTAGTTATAATTTACTGTTCTATTTTCTTCCCGCCGCATCACGCGGGTTCCTTAACTAGTTCCTACTAATTCCCGAACCAAACGAAGCCTAAAGTTCTAATCCAATTAAGAGAAAGAGAATAATAAAAGATAAATAAGAACTACAACACTAACTATAACATAACAAGACTAATATAGAACTAACGCTACTCTAGTTAGGCTCCAAACATTTAGAAAACTAAATGCTAAAGGTCTTCGAGGCCTTGGGCTGTTTTCATGTAGCTAGACTAGTTACGCTGTTAGTTTCACACCAAACGTTAAGATTCTGCACAGCAATCCATAGTTTATGTATCCGCTAGCTGTGTTATCAGTTGTTCTAACTATTGGCATCACAATTGAACAAAACAGTGGTATTAAGCAGTCGAAACATGCTGTAAAAGATTTTAATCGAAAATGAGAAGGATTTATCTGTAAATTTTGGAAATTAATGAAGCTTCTTTTTTTTATTTGTTTTTGAGAAAGACCCGTCAACAAAATTAGGGAAGCCAAAGATTTAAGAAACAACATATTGGGGTGCTTCTCATCTATCATCTGAAACCGAAGAAATGTAATTTCAAAAAAAAAAAGGAAAATCCTCAATATCAGCTATAATTTTGGCATTAGGTTGCCAGGAACAATTACATCACCAAAGAAGATCATATCAAAAGTAGTAAATCAGAAGATCCAAACGACAAAATAAAGAGAGCTTGTTGTTACGTAGACATGACCAGTGTTACAGTTACAATGATCAAGCGATGTGATGTCATAGTAAGTTGAATGCAATCAAGTAAGTTGAATGCAATCAACTTTATGGAGAAGAATAATTTTAAGCTTCCGTTGATCAACATAGAACCCTGATCTCAAATAGAGAACTAATTTGCTAGTGCGGTACAAATATCTATCTATAATGCACCAAAATGTCTTAAAAAAAGCAACATAACAAAGAAAATTAAATTGTACCTTTTTTTTCTGATGACTGCCAATTAGAAGAAGCTTGTCTGCAATTTGCATGCTAGTTATTACCACCTGAGAAACAAATTAAATGCAAAGCTAAAACTGATTGTTTTGGAAATTGAAAAATCAACAACATTGTTACCAATCATGAGCCAATTATGCAACAAAAGAACATATATATATATATATATATATATATATATATATATATATATATATATGTACACACACGCACACACACACAAACACACAACATTATGCGACCTTAGCGATAAGCATGCGAAAAGTCAATGTGGAAAATAGAGGAAAAAGTCACGCGCACACACACACGCGCGACATTATGTGACCTTAACGATAAGCATGCGAAAATTTAATGTGGAAAATAGAGCAAAAAAGTTTAACTAAGATGCTAAACATTACATGAAAAACAGAAGTTGTGAAAAGCAATCTATAGGCTCTTGTTCTGAGAGAATCATGTAGTGCCCAATAAGTTGCATTAATATTCATCTAAATTTAGCTACGAATACAATAAATAGGATACAATGTGAACAATGAGATGTTAACATAACAAGTCAGTTAACATGAATCTCTCTACTCAATTGTCCAAATAAGACTCAAAATTTACTAAATGGCCCACTAGTTGACATCTAATGATTCTCTAACATGCCCCAACCAAGGATTTAAGTGTCGTGGCACAGAGTCGTGCCGATCAAAAAAATTCTTGTGTGCCAACACATAATAGCATGAAATATTTATTTTCTTTAGCAACAAAATATTCTAACTATTTATTATGTCTTTTTATCATATCTTTTTAACTTTATTGAGGAAAGTACTTACTAATTTAAAGAATAGAGGGTTTTGAGCTGTGCCCTCTGTACGGGGTCTGTATCGTACCGGTATCTTGTTGGTATGGTACGGCATGGTGATTACGGCCCGTGCCGATGGGCACTTAAAACCTTGGCCCCAACTACTTTTTTCTCCCTTTTTACATTCGAATTGATCTTATGATTTCGTCGCACCTCCCTCACTGTTTGTTTGTGCTTTAGGACTCTAGGCATGATTTTCTAGATGGTTGACACCATGTTGAGCAGACAATGAAAATATGAAAAATGTTGTTGGGTCCTTAATTTGAGTTAAGTGGGAAAAGGCTGTGATGATGATAATATACATTCTAAAATATGAAGCAAAGAAACTCTACATGCAAGTTAAGAAGACAAGCTGCTGAATCTTGTCAATAAGTAAATCCATCAAGTTACTCTCTAGAAATGATATTTCAAACTTCACCGTCAAAATGTATATAAGAGTTGGCTTCTATTAATTACTTATATAGTAGTATAACAAACCTTCGGAGGTCCAGCAGCATGAAGAATATTACAAGCCGCCAAGCCATCTTGTTCAGAAGTGATCCTAAAAATGTATAATGTAAAAGCATATGAAATTCACAAGTAAATTACTGTATGGAACTGAGAATAACTCGACCTGTTTAGTTAATTTCCTTAAAAACTTTTATCAGATCTACTGAATGATGGATGACAATCATTAACATTTGTATAACAATACAATTGAAGGCAACTTGTCAATGTCCATGAACATTGAATAGGCATTTATGAAACTACAGTTGCAATTGGCGAAATTGAAGGGAACTCTATGAGCCTGCATGCTAGACCTGAGCAAATCTAACCTGAGCAACTAGATATTTGCAGATTTAGTCGGCACGGCCCAGCTTCAGGTCATGTTTGGATCAAATTTTCAGTCTGAAGAAAATCAAGGATGGAACCAGGTAGTTTATTTCTTTAACCCAGACCGACCCAAGATTTTGATACTTGCCCTGGCCTGACCAGGGGGAGTCCACTCACAATTTGGACTGGCCCCATACTTGGATATGAATAAATTTCCAAAGCGGAGCAAGTGTTGAGCCAGGAAAATCTAACAATGCCCAAAAACAAGCCCAGCACAAACGTGGCCCTGCCCCGATTTCACTAAGGTCTACTGTACACCCACACAAGCGGGCATGCACCCATGACTATATTGATGAGCATGATTGAAAAATCAAGCATGCATGCTAGCATACAGAAACATATATATAGTCCAAGCATTCAATTGACTATTCTTATCATCAGATCAGAAACACGGAAACAAAAAATTTAAAAACTAAAATATTCCTCTACATTGGAGCTATACTTAGTTCCTCCGCAAATAGTGATTTTAGTTAAACGTAACAAAATAACTAACTCTTTTTATCCTCTACTAAATCACAATATATTAAATACATATTACGGGTTCAAAAATCAAAAAATTAGCACACCAGGATATGACTCTTCTAACAACAACCTGTGAAGCATTTCGCACATAAATGTAAGTACAAAGTGATCGGACACTCCTAAAGCAAAAAATTAGATATCAAGAGTATAATATGGACTCTGGTCAGACGCTCCTAATCCCAATGTAAAATAAATGTTACTCTTCAAACTAAATGCATACCTACCTCAATCCAGTCAGTAGTTCAGCTTCAAATTGATTCGGAGTAAGCATAGAAGCAACAGGAACAACCTTACATAATTAACAAAAATGAAAAAGGAAAAAAATATTAAACTTGTCGATCAAACATCACAGACTTGTCAAAAATACGACATTAATATAAAGAAAAATTAAGAACAAAGAGTATTAAATAAGACTCCGAGCCATTATCTCTGAATAAACTACAGGAAAACGATGGTAATGTGCCATAAATGTAGATCAAGTGGTCCAAGGCTCACCTTTTCTCGATGCACAGATACCAACTCTTGTGGAACATATAGCTTTCCTTCATCTCCCATAACTGGATCACAAACTACAGCAGCAAATAAGATCAATGCTAAGTAATTAGCTTTTCTGCATAAATGCATAAAAAAAAAAAGCGGAATTTGAACTGTATACACTCGGTTCAGTATTAAACACCAAGTTCATCAGATCAAAGCAAAAAAAATATAGTCAGGTAAAAAAGATTCCCAAAAAAAGAGATATAGTGTGCATTTAGTTTTCTTTGAAAAAAGACACTCCTAATACTTTCATCTTTCAGGACCTTAACATAGTCATACTCCCTGTAAAACTTCCATTATAAGGTAGAAAAGCATCAGCTGTTGCTTTGTTTATGCTTCAATGGGGCTAAAAGCTCAATGACACAAAATGGAAACCCCCTCAACTAACGGTCGTTCTGAAATGGCCCCTTAGTGTTAACTGTTTTAGGGTATACTACTGAAAACCTCCTTGAGTTGCGCAATGCCCCCTGAATAATAAAAACCTATAGAAACAAATATGAATTCAAAGCTCTCAGTAGACAAGATCAACCTGATGTGCTTATTTCACAGTCAAACAAGATCCAACATTCTGAATCTAAATTTGTGCTCTCATCTAACAATATTTTCAGCAAAAACTAAACCAGAAAAAATTCAATCCTAAGTCCACGACTCAAAATAAACCATTTCATATGGATTAGACTGCATCGTAAACTCAAGTTTCAAATGATATAGAAAAACTCTATAGAATTTCTCATTCATAATACATTAATAAATGATGCATTGCTTGTAAAGTAGTTCCCTTAACATCATGGGTCAGTCGCTACCTTGTCTAGTATTAC